>NC_056725.1:339370-474370 GCF_019279795.1 Protopterus annectens
ATGTAAACATAGGGAATAAACTATGATAAAAGGGTCAGGAGAGAGACAGAAACTATGATAAACAGTGTGTATTTACATAAAATTATACTAAATACCCTGACTAACAAAACCGAAAGGTAAGGCCAAACTGTGGCTAGTGAATTGGATAGCAATTGCTGACAGGTGTGCTCACCAATGACCAGTAATGGGTCAAATAAGCCAAAAGAATCAAGGGCAGATCACTCACTACTTGCGGAGCACTAGTAATAACACCAACTCTTGTCACACACCAGTCAGACTCCAGGTGACAGTGATGTAAACAGAAACGATACTTGAGCTCCAAAGTAAAAGCAAAATACTATCGGGTTTGCCACATTTCCTGATGTCCTCTCATGCCTTCCCCTGAATGAAAAATCAAACGGCTACCACCAGCCCCCCCCCCCAAAAAAAAAAAGAGTTTGTGAAGGAGACGAAGGCTGAAACTAAAACATATTACAGTCACTTTAAAAGAAACTACGTAAGGGAAGCACAACGAATTACCATTCTGATAAAAAGTTAATGTAAGGAGCAGTTTGCACTTACAAGTGCTTAATAACGATCCTATAGAAAGTATACCTGGAAAAAAAAAAGTTAAACTACTGATAATACAAGTGAAAAAAATGGATTAAACAGCGGCAAACTCTTATTTCATGTGAAGAATTGGGAACATAGATCCGATTCAAATGGCACAGGAACACAAAATGCAATGGTAGTTGACAGTAGGAACAAAAGAAGACTGGAATTTAAGCAATACAGGAAATTTAACAGAAAAATGACACTGTGGGTGGGAATGTGAGTGACATAACTAAAGTGGGCGTTACTTGTTTTCGTTGTAGTCGGACCCGAATTATAGACACTGGGATTGTCCCTTTAAATACCTCTCTCTGTACCCAGTCTCATACAGAATAATGAAAGTTGTTCTATGCCTGGCATACCAGATATCCTCAGATCCAGCTGTGATGGACCTTTTGCACATTCACAAAATGAACAGCACCAGAACCACTAGATTAAAGATTTAAATTTTGCATGTGACATAAACAGGACAAATATGTGTCTCAGTGTATCCCCATGTTCTGGACTAAGCTCCCCATCCATGTGAAGCACAGTCTACCCCTAACCCTATTTAAGTGTAATCTTGACCAATGGATGGGCAATTAGAAAAATCACCTCGGGTCTGGCCCTTATGCTTCTGATAGACACGGGCAGATAGCAGTTATGCCCAAACTTACATATATCCTGCATATTACCTTGAGCAACTTCCTAATTAACATATCCCCTCCCAGTAAACACCCATGATATATATGGACACAATTAGGTTGAGTTGCATGGTTATGCAATAAAGGTCCTGGTGGTCATTAGCCACGTGTATACCTATTAACCTATGAATAAGATCTCCTCTTAACTATCTATATGAAACACTGTACACATATTTCACATCCATGGATACCCTTGGTATATTTACACTCCATTCTTTCCAATTACTCATGCTAGTTAAAAGGATTCCATGTTATTCCATACTTTAGATTTGATCTGGTGTAAATTACAATGACTACATTTCTGATTTTCTAGACTGTATAAATATTTTATACAAGTTATAGTTTTAGAACTATCATGAACCAATTGGTTGATATGATCAAGAAAAACAAAACCTCAAAGCTGGATCTGCACATATACCTGGTTCCTTAAATTAATAAAAAGTCTTTCGTCTTTTCCTGGTTAGGGGTTGCCAAAGCAGAACTCCGGTCCGCTAAATGATTGACGGTGGATTTTTATGGTGTTGAGTTGCCAGCTCGGCACCCAACCTTCAAAGAAGGCACACCCACACGCGCATGCACTTACCTGCATGTCTTTAAAGTTCACTCGACCATGGGGAGTACATGCAGACTCCGCACAGAAGGCACCCCAGGCAAGAATCGAACCAGAGAAGCTCTTACTGTGAGGCGACAACACTAACCCCTGTACCACCACGGCTACTGGAGCCTTCAATGAATCCATAGTGAAAATCAATGCATTCTGTTTTAAATGTTCATTCTTTAATCTAGGTCCTGCAAATCTTATGTGCTTAGTTTTTGATGTATTTATTCTCCTGTGACCAACTAGTCAATTTAGTCACCTTCTTTTGCAGACATGACCTATCCATAACCGGTGTAATCTTTACTCCATTTTTCAAGTAACTTGCCTATAGACTGTAAAACAACTTAGATGAAAAAGATACAATCTAAAAAAAGTATGGGGCCAGGACAGAGCCCAGAGAAACAACCTCATCGTAGCCTAGAATCACGTGTCCAATTGCTTAATGGTACTTGCCATATCCTATTAGTAACTTAAGGGGTTATCTTAGCAGTATTGCATTAATGCTTAATTGTTATAAATGTTATGTGTTCTTCATCTAGATTGTGTTTAGGAAATTGGCTAAATGGCGACTGAAACCGCACCTACAAGATGAAGTAAAATTGTACACGACAATGTCAGGGTAATACGCATCTTTGAGCAGTGACACACACGCATGCGCGCGTGCGCGCACACACACACAAATGTGTATGTGTGTGTGTGTATATATATATATATATATATATATACAAAAAATTATTTTTATATATCTAATGTTCTTTTGTCTATATTGGAATACTAGACCTTAGATCTTCACATTCTGAGCTGAGTGTGGTATCTCAGCTGCTGTCACAGTAAAAATATTGTGATGGGGATCACTTCTGTGGCTCTGCTCGACAGTGGCGCAAGAAAATAACTTTCTTGGGTGGCATAAGCCCAGGAATCTTGTTGGCTACGCTTACTTAGGCCCTTGAGCCAATAGCGTAGTACCTACCTATAAACCTATGCCACAGTAAAGTTTCCAAGTGTAAATGTGGAAGAGGACATTGACAGATAAAGATATAGATAGACATCCTCAACAATACTAGAGTACAGGATAAACTACATGAAACCTAGTTAGATATATATGAATTTCTGTCTCTCTCTCTCTCTCTATATATATATATATATATGAACACTAGTGTTATTGTTGGCAAAATGTGGTCAGTTAATGTATAACCATTGTCCTAAAAAAGAATGCTCACACCTCCAGACTGGTAGCCCAACATAAAGCATCAGAGATACTTCAGGTGTAACTAACATTGGGTAAGACAGCGATTCAGGTCATAGCCTGCTATAGATCTCCAACCATGTCCTAAGACTCGCACTCCATGTTCCTAAGCACCCTGGAGAATGTTAGGGTCCAACCTAACACCTTCATACTGGGTGACTTCAACTACCCCTCCATTAACTAGGAAAAATACTCCTGTACCAATATACTTGCCCGTTTCTTGGAATTCATTAATTCCAATGCCCTGGACCAGCTCGAGCTTACCCCCACTAGAGGTAG
This sequence comes from Protopterus annectens, assembly GCF_019279795.1. NCBI lineage: Eukaryota > Metazoa > Chordata > Ceratodontiformes > Protopteridae > Protopterus > Protopterus annectens. Next base: position 342,768 of record NC_056725.1, read on the forward strand.
TAACATCCTTGACCCGGTCATTACTAACATGGGCGACTGTTGCTATACACCAATAGTCAACTCCTCCCTGGTTAGATCCGACCACAAACTAATCACTTTTGAAATCCACATCCCTCCCACCCCCACCCCCCGCAAAGGTAACCAACATGAAAAACCTCTCCAAATCTAACTTTGGGCTCCTAAAAACAGAAGTGGCTAACTTCACGGTACCCATGCAAATGGAGAATAGTTGCATGACTGCCGAATCATACACCAATGCAGTGTACGAACACGTATACAAAGGCATGGATCTCGCCATACCCAATAGAACCAAGACGCTCTCCTCCAAAAAAAGCCAATCTGGTGGTCCCCTGCCATAAACAAACTCTACAACAGAAGGAGGAAACTGATGAGGAATAAGGTGAAGTCCCAAGTCTGGAAAAACTACCTTACCAGCTGCAGCAAAAAGTTGAGATCCCTCTTCAAATCCTCTAAAGCTAGATATGAAAACAGAATTGCAGCAGATAGTAAAGACAACCACAAGGCCTTCTATAGTTATGTAAAGAATCTCCACAGCAATATCCAGATTTGCTCTGAACTACTGCACAGTGGTAACTCCTATACCGAGCCAATAGATATTGCCAATATACTGGCCGACAGATACAGTGCCAACTTTACCCCCCACCCCCAAAGGACCAATCACAATACCAGTAGATTGCCAGGCACCCAGTATTAATGCTGCGCATGTTAAAACAGCACTGTCCAAGGCCGAGAATATAGCTTGTATGGAACCTGACAATATCCCTGGCTGTGTTCTACATGAACTACAGAGTGAACTAGCACCTCACCCGTGTGCCCTGTTCAGTCACAGCCTCACCTCAGGATTTGTCCCTACCGAATGGCGCACTACTACAGTCATCCCTCTCCAAAAAGGAGGAGTGACTACAGACCCTGGGAACTATTGCCCCATTAGCCTGATATGCAAAGCTATGGAACGCATCATCATGGACCTAATAAACAAGGATATAGAGAATCTCCAAACTCTGGATCCCACACAGTTTGGTTTTGTGAAGGGTAGATCATGCCTGCTCAACTTGGTCGACTTCTTTGAGTCAGTCACCAGAGCTGTGGATGAAGGCAAGGTGCTTCATACAGCCTACCTTGATATGCCCAAGGCCTTTGATATCATTCCCCACTCAGGAATCATAGAAAAACTCACTAAGCTAGGCATCAATCCCTACATCACTAGGTGGGTTGCAAACTGGCTCACAGATAGAACCGACAGTGTGAAAGTAGCTGACTCCAGGTCAGACTGACTATTAGTCACAGGTGGAGTCTCACAAAGTTCGGTCCTGGGTCCTCTCCTGTTTGGTATCTACTTCTCTGAAGTCCAGGGCAATACGAAGGGACTCTGGCTGACAAAGTTTGCAGACTATTGCAAGTTGGGAGCTATTATCAACTCCCCAAGTGATGTTGACATCCTCAGAATGACCTCCCTAAGACCAACGACTGGTGTCAGAACCATGGCCTTAAGCTCAATGCCAAAAAATGTGTCGTCATCCCCTTTTGGGAAAAACCCAGTTCCCATGAATTACCACACCGATGGTAGTCCACTGAACACAGAAGGCGTTGTAAGAAATATGGGAACACAGGTTGACAGCAACCTCTCTTGATCCACTACATTGCCACTATGGTCAGAAACTCCTATGTAGCACATCTCATTACTAAGGGTTTTGCATCCAGGAAGAAAGAGGTCATTGTCTCTCTCTACTCTTCCCTCATTAGGCCACTCATAGAGTACAATGCCCCATTTGCAGGTACCTCACTAGACACCTGCAACAACTGGAGAGGCCACAAAAGTACCTCACAAAGAGGATCCTAGGCCTTAAAACACTTGTCCTATATGGACAGACTCAAAAAACTCCAACTTTTCTCAGTCTCGTATCGCCTACTTATTTAAAAAGCTATGTCTGACTCAGCTGTGTTAGAAATGCTACTTCTAAAGAAATCCCAATCCCTCTGCACCACACACTGCAGAGACCTCAACCTCGTTACTACAATCAACAGAACATACTGGAGGGACAGGTTCATAACCCAGAGACTGCCCATGCTATGGAATAGACTTCCCATACATGTCAAGCAGAGCACCTCGCTGAACCTCTTCAAGAGAAATCTTGATGAGTGGATAGGAAATAGAAAATTCACCCCGGGGATAACTCCAGTGGCTCTACTCGAGAGAGGCACTGGGAACTAAGGTCGGGTGGCACGATGTCAGGGTAATCCTATGGATAGGCTTGTAAAGGCCCCAGGGCCATTAGACTAGTACACACCTATGAACCTATAAAACATATTAAACTCCTCACATATTGAGAAAGAATCTCCCAAACACAGACATGCACATGTACCTGTAATGTCCAATACCTGTGTGTAAGCATGTCAAGCAGCCACCTTTTCTTATTGAGCTAAACTCTCAGAACTAATCCTTTTATGAAACCTACTAAGCCTGATAAAGTATCACAAGTCATAAAAAGTAAACATTCTTAAAAAGTAAAAAGATTGCACTAACCCCCCTTTTACTGAGAGTGCTCAACTAAGCTGAAGTCTACAGAAGGTGAAATACCTCATACAGCCACACTTCCAAATAACAAAAAAAAAAAACCTCAAAATGTCCTTGTATCACAACAGGGTGCACCCAACTAAAAGCAGTGCTTTGTGATTAGAATAATACACCTTGGTTAGCAAATTCAGATAAACGTATTTATGTATGAATACATTATAAACTGCCCATGGTTTAAGCTTCTCATTAAGTCAGAAAGAGTGTAGCTAGTGCCTCATCAATATGAATATTGCCATTTGCACCTTAACTGGCACCTATTCTTTAATACCCTAGTCCAAGATGAAAGAGCTATTAACATGTAGCCAAGGATGATGTAAATGCAAACTAATTTAAAGTCCCTTTACTACTTACTTTGCTGGGGGGAGGGGGCGACTAGAATATATAGCTATTTTTTTGTATAATTTGAGTCAACGTTTTAGTTAATGTGATAAACTTAAAGAAAGTGTGAAGACTGCAATCTGCAGAAAAGACTTAAAATACTGTACCATACGATTTTAAATTCCTGGTCTACAAGCCTGTAACAGAAGGAAGTGGTGTGGAAAAATGACAGTGAGCACCTGTGGTCTCACAAATATCAGCTGCTCAGGCAGACAGCTGTAGAAACCAATTCTGGAGTGAGGGGAAACACATTCATTTCAATGATTATATCATTACACTGTAAGAACCAAAAGCTCATACGTTGGTTTATATTGGGTTGAGCTTGCCTAAACTGGCACCACTTGATGGTCTGAAGTACAGATGCATAGCACACGGATATTTTTTTAAGATATCAAGAATTTTATGGTTCTGCAATGTGCTGACCAGTGTATATACAGTTTATATACACACACACACACACACACACATGTGTGTATATATACATATATATATATAATATGCATAATACTGGCTTTATACTTATGAAGCAGTTTTAAAACATCCACACTAATTAAAATATACAGTGGTGAGAAATGATTCAAAGCAGTCTAAGTGAGATGAGCATTTCAGTAAGAAATGCTGATTTTCTTTTTTTAAATGTGTATTTTATAAGTAACCACAGTCTGTTTAGGTTCTGCGAAAAATGTGCATATGAGGTATGATGAAAGAATATTTTGAAAATGAAAATTAACACCTTAAGAAAATGAAAGAACAAGAATGACTATGGCCAAAAGTGCCCATGGCATTAGCAGCTGCTATACCACTTCTCCCTCTAGCCTTCCTTCAGGAGTCCGTTCTCTGTACAGTAACCAAACATTTGCCTCAATTTGTGGACTCACCAGTCCTTTACGGATCAAAAACCTCCATGGCTACCACCTTTAAGTTCTGTAGGGTAGGATCTGATATCTAAGCTTGTCTAAAGTATTTCTTTGTGACACTCCCCAGCTCCCTCACCAAAGGAGGTCTGATATGATCTGACAGTGGTGCCTTCTCCCACCTCTCTCCTTGAAGTAACCCCCTCCAAGTGAATCTAAGCATTTTTCAACAGCTGTGGCTCAGAACCAGTCACTGTCATTGAGTAACCCCTGAAGCAGCCACATCACTGGTTAGAGGTGTTGACACTGATTGGTTCTTACCCTAGCACCTTCAGCATGTACTTGCCACCATGCTTGGGTTTGTGTACCATACATATGGCAAGAAAACTGTCCTCCAGGATATCATTGAACACTGTCATCTACTTGTTCCTTTTTCTTCCTTCCCAATCCAGTTAAACTACCTATTAGTATATGAAAAGGTTTCCATTCCATGCCGCTAACTGGAGTTAATTACCCAGGCAAGTACTACTCCCTTTTATCCACTACAGGCCTAATGATGGTTATGTTTGATGCTCTATCTGTCTTGACAATGGTCTCTTTAACCTCCACCGTGGTAAGATCTGTATCCTTGTGGTATTGCTGCAGCACTTATCTTCAGACAATCAACTGTAGTGCTACCCTTCTTTCTGCATCCCATAACCTTTGTCCCCGAACTTGTCTTAGAAGACAGTGGAAAGCACCACCTTTTGTTAAATTTGTGTATAGTAGAAGTTGTAACATAAATAGAACTGGCCTCCCTTCATTTTCCTGTGGAGCCTGCTCTAAAGGCTTAAGCTAACCCACAGGTCTCTTTATACCCATGTGAACTCCTCACTACACAGTTCTTGTGCAGTTGTGACCTACTATCTAGATAGAAGTCCCCTTTCTCCCCAACTTTTCAGCTGTATGCCATAACAAATACCCTCAGCAGTCTTGAGTGCACCTTTTCAAAACACCCACATCAGCACATACAACCCCATCTTATTGAGTGTGTACTTCTAAGCTCATAAGGCAAACTACCATGCAATCCAACATTCTGGTCATTAGAGACGCACTGATGTCCCTGTCACCAGGCTGAGTAAGGAGAAAGGTGATGGTCAGTTGCTTGTCAGGGGCCATTATCTGCCACACTTACACACACACTCAGATCATTGGACCACAAGTAACAGTATGACTCTTAGTTCATGTGGGTGCAGATGACTTGAGACATACTTCCCTAGACAATATGAAGAGATATATCATAGAACTCTCCGAATATGAGCCTAGAATTGAGCAGCATTTTACCTTCTCCAAGGGTGATACCACAGTATGAACAGATGCCTGACTAATAATTGGCTTAGTTTCTGGTATCATTCTAAGGGGAACAATGTTTGTTAACATGGAGGGAGATTGCTATGGTCTGTACCTCTCCCCTCCTAAGATCTTGAATATTAGTGAAAACACTGTCCTCCCCCATAATGCTTTTCTTGGGAAATGCCAAACTGAAAGTGCATCCGACAAAGTAAATCAAAACCAAGAAAAGGAGTCTAAACAAAAAAACTCCACTCTCTACAATCTTTGCTCATCTTGGAGAATGCTGGCATCTGTGCAGTCACAAGCCATGTACAGCACACCCACAGTGCAATCTATAATGCCTTCCACACATACAGACCAGCTACTACACAGAAAGGAACTGAAAGTAGAGTTGTCTTGATTTACATAAAAAAATAAATAATAAAAAAATAAATATACCTCAAGGCTGGTCAAAAAGGATGATGCATTTGAGCCTCCCCATGTTCAAATCACCATAGGCAAAATTCAGTACCTCTTCCTTGCAAGCTGTAGGTCCCATCTATGGCCCAGGAAACCCATACTATGTATTTAAGCTTACTGGAAACGCTAATCAGCCAACCCAATACCATATTCATGTGCAACTTCAATTACTTAATATTAACTGGGAATGGACCAGATTGTCGTTATGCCAACCAGGGTCACAAACGTACTGGATCTGGTCCACACTAATATGGGTGAGGGCTGCACATCATCAAGTATAAAGTCCTCTCTGGTAAGGTCAGACCACAAAATGTTCTCCTTTGAAGTAAAAATAAAACCCAGAACCCCAGCTAATCCTGGAATGTTAAGAAACTATTCTAAGACTAACTTCCTACTATTAAGTGATAACTTAGCAAAATTTCAAGAGCCCATAACCCTTGAAAAAACTGCTGCCTATGTGGAACCGTTCACATAAACTCTACAGTATGCTAATAGCTGCATGGAGGCAGCTGTACCCACCAGGAATAAGTACAGAGCTAACTCAAAAAGCAAGCCACCATGGTGGAATGAATCAGTATGCTCTATAACAGAAAGAAGTCAATCATGACCAAAATTAGGACCCAGTAGGGTAAAAGCACTTTCATCAAATTAAACAAACTACTCAGAGTAAAAATGTCTACCAAAGCCAAATTTGAGGTAAATTTGGCTTCCCAGGCCAAGGACAACCACAAAGCATTCTTTAGCTATGTCTGTAACCTCAAAAGAAATACAGAGTTCAGTGCAGAGCACATTGTTAATAGAGCCTACTATACTATACGCATACATACATACACGCACCCAGATACATTTGTATGTATGTATGTCTGTATATACAAATGTAATAAACAAAATGTGATATACTCTGTGTTTGTGTGTGTAGAAGCTCAAAAAGGGGGGACCAGGTTGTGAATGATTGCTGATTGGCACATAACAGTGGTGGCAACAATGCAGTTCATCACTGGCCAAAGTGTTCTACTTGTAAACTGCACCTTGCTGTCCATGATTTTTGGATAAAAGAGGGGGATTTACGTAACAATACTTAGTTACAGATGACTTTTACTTCTGAAATGCATGTAAACTTACATTCTCTAACTCTTGCCAACTTCTCAACTTCTGAGTGCTATTTTAAAGTACCCCTTATTTTCCCTAATTATTTCTGGATTTGTTCATGATTTTGGGGGTAAGAAGTTGAAAGTTAGTACTGCTGTATAGCCCAACAGCAGTGAACAATGACTGATGCATGAAAAAATAATTTAAAACTGCAGAAGTTTGACTGCATCATATATTATACAAACCTCCCCTCCATAAAGAAAAAAAAATGTTGGTATTGATGTGCAGACTTCAATTAAATCAAGAGCAGTTACCATTAATTATTAAATTTAAAATCGGCAGTTGTATCTAGCATGAAGAAAAATTGTACAACCGGGAAAGAAAGCTCTGTGTTTTATAATAACTGGAATCGCACATTGCATAATGCATTTACAAACGGGCATTTACAAATCGCAAAAATGCCGATGTGCAATGCAAATGTTACTGCTATGTCAGAATTAAAGAACACGAATGCAGTATAAATTAGAGTACATAATAAATAATAAAAAGTAAACATAAGCTAGATAAAAAAGTGCATCAAAAATTTTTGCAACAGCACTACAAGCATCTGCAGGTGTTCCCAAGAACTAATGAATGCATTTACCACAGCACCGCAAATCACTTAAACACAACATTAGTTTAAAAGTGCACCCTATAACAAAGAATTAAAATTGGGTCTTTCAGCAATGAATTTTTGCTACTTACAGTTGCACAGGACCAAAAAGCAGACTTTTTCATTTGCAGGGACTGGGGCAAGGTGTAAATAGACTTCTAAAGAAACATGATGCAGTAGTGGGAGATGAGATGGTAAATGCTTAGCTCTCGATCTGAGGCAGGATCTGACGTTTTAACTTCTACAGTGTCCCACCAAGATTTCATACTGTTTCTCAGAAACTCCCTGTTCATGGAAACCCTTTCATACTACTAAAATAATTAGAGTAATATTTAAAATTTGTTCAGTATTTTGGGTCTTTTGACTTTCACTTTCAGCCTGAATCTTTTGCAGAGAAGTTAGGAGGCATGGCAAGGAAACGATCTAAAGAAGAAAACTACAGTGCAACTATATTGCCATATTTAGGCATTTAAGTTTTTTTTAATTTCATAACCGTGAAATTTTTTTTTGTAAAGCTCAAAGCTTCTCTAAGTGAATTTTACTGAAATGATTAAAGTTGAGGGAAGTGATCCAAGGCAAGAGCAGACATGGAGAGCGACCCATCCCTGAGGGAACCAAAGCACTGTCATTTCTGTTTTCCACTGGGAATAAAAAGCAAGCCTGGAAAGGTGAAGCAGGGTTGAACCAAAGACAGGGAAGGGGTGTGTATAGTGGCATCACACTGCAGGTGGTATTACCTGTCAAAATTGAGAGCAGGACGCTTCAAAAGCAGAAAAAAAGTGAATTTACACAAAATGAAGTAGAAACATGCAGGCAAAGTACAATAGGTTAAATGTATAGAACCCAAGCTATGTATTAGTGAAAAATAAATAAGTGTTCTGAAAGCTACATCTTTTACACACTCCCTTTAAGTCTTTCTTTGATGATAAATTATACATTTTGAAGGATTCCTGGCATCTGAAGTTATTATCTAGATTTGGCTTTAAGGAGGATATAATTTTGGTCTTCATCGATGTAAAAGATTTGTTTTTGGTGATCCCTTATATAGAAGGATTGGACTGGTTTCAGGAAGCATTGGTGATGGGAACAGGTTTGTCCCAGTCTGAAATCAACATAATTGTGGAATTTATGGAAGTGGTGGTTTCTTTAATGAGTATTATAAGCAAACTCTAGAGCTAGCAATGTGGGTGGCATCAGCCCCAGTGTTTGTAAGTATAATATTATGGTACTGGTAGCAAACCAGTGTCATGAAATCTGGTTATTTAAGTTATCTTAGATTTTTAGGTTATATATTATTACTTTTGACGGGATATTATGTTACTTCATGACTTTATTGGATTTCTCAATAACACCATGGCTTTTTTAAAATTGTATGTACAATTATAATTTTGATGGTATTAATCATTTAGATATTACTATTTATAACAATTTTATCGATAGACATTGAGTCGGTTTTATATTGTAAGCCAACATTTTCAAATTTATACCTGCATTTTTCTAGTTTCAACCCATATTGGCAAAAGAGGAATTTGGTGAAAGGGCAATTTGGTAGATTATCTAGACGTATATTAGATGTGTTTAAATTAGATCAGTGTGTGTTTAATATAGAAGCTTTGAAACTTAAGGGACTGTTTTTGGAGAGAGCCTATCCTAAGCTGCTTGTAGATGACATGTTCAGCATCATTCTGGAGGGGAGGAAATCCGTTTTGCTCCAATGTTAAGGGAGACATCTAAGATAGTTGGAAATATGACCAGCTTTGGATCTAGTATACAGTAATCATGGTAATAAAGTTAAGGAATTGATCAATAAAAATTGGAAGGTAGTAGGTACATCGTTCATGTGGAATGTTATGAAGGAATTAAAATTTGTGTATAAGAGAGGACACATTTCAAAAGGCATAATTTAGAGTACTTTAACAGTGGTACAAATGGTATGGTAAAATGTGGTGCTTCTTCCCAATGTACAGTGGATATAAAAAGCGTACACACGCCTGTTAAAATGCCAAGTTTTTGTGATATAAAAAATCAGACAACAATAAATAATTACAAAATTTTTCTCACCTTTAATGTGACCTATAACCTGTACAATTCAATTGAAAAATTTGTTAGGGGAAAAATATAAAAAAATAAAAAATGTACAGTAAGCTGGTTGCATAAGTGTGCACACCCTTAAACTAATACTTTGCTGAAGCACATTTTGCTTTAATTCAGTCTTCTTGGTTACACACCTGCCATCAATTAAAGAGACTCTGATTAAACCCAAGTAAAGTTCAGCTGGCCTATTAGGATTTTCCTGACATTTACTCAGTTGCCTGCTAAAGCAAAAGCCATGGTTCACTGAGAGCTTATAAAGCATCAAAGGGATCTCATTGTTAACAGTCAGGAGAAGGGTACAAAAAATTTTCTACAGAACTGGATATACCATGGAACACAGTGAAGACAGTCATCAAAAAGTGGAGAAAATATGGGACAACAGTGAAGTTGGAAAGAACTGGACGTCCCTCCAAAATTGATGACAAGACAAAAACTGGTCAAGGAAGCTGCCAAGAGAATTACAGCAACACCGAAGGAGATGCAGGAATTTCTAGCAAGTACTGGTTGTGTTCTACATGTGACAACAATCTCCCGTATTCCCCACATGTCTGGCCTATAGGGTAGGGTTGCAAGACGGAAGCCTTTTCTTACACAGAAAAACATCCAAGCCTGGCTAAAATTTGCAAAACAATGCATCAAGTCTCCCAAAAGCATGTGGGAATATGTTTTATGGTCTGATGGGACCAAGGTTGAACTTCTTGGCCACAATTCCAAAGGGAATGTTTGGTGCAAACACAACACTTCGCTTCAGCAAAAGAATACTATCCCCACTGTGAAGCATGGTGGTGGCAGTATCGTGCTTTGGGGTTGCCTTTCTTCAGCTGGAACTGGGGCTTTAGTCATGGTGGAGGGAATTGTGAACAGTTCCAAATACCAGTCACATTTGGCCCAAAACCTTCAGGTGTCTGCTAGAAGGCTGAAGATGAAGAGGAATTTCACCTTTCAACACGACAATGACCCCAAACATACGTCCAAATCAACAAAAGAATGGCTTCACCAGAAGAAAATTCAAAGTTTTGGAATGGCCCACCCAGAGCCCAGACCTGAATCCAATAGAAAATCTGTGGAGTGACCTGAAGAGGGCTGTGCACAAGAGATGCCCTCGCAATCTGACAGATTTGGAGCACTTTTGCAAGGAAGAGTGGGCAAATATTGCCAAGTCAAGATGTGCCATGCTGATAGACTCCTACCCAGGAAAACTGAATACTGTAATTAAATCAAAAGGTGCTTCAACAAAAAAAAACAAATTGTTGGAGGTGTAACCTTGTATATAATTGCTTCCAATTATGGGGGGCACCTGACATCTAGGGCAAGAAAAACTGATGTAATGGTGTTGGCTGCATGCTTTATACCCCTGACGTCATGGAAGATGAGACAGCAACCAATGCAGGAACCAAGATTTTGATATTCAGGCCGACTGAGGGCTACCTGCAAGCAGATAACCCAAATGTAATGACTGCAACACTGAATACATTTGAACATCTACATTTTTTGGTAAGTGTACACAGCTGTACTTTCTGTGCCCTATTTAATGCGAGAACCATTCACCGTAGAGCTCCATTTATAGACAATTTCATGTTCCATCTTTGCATCAAGAAATGGTGTCCATCAGCCAACAATCTGTGGACATTCCGAAAAAACGTAGAGATAGATAGAAACAGGCACACACAAGGCTAAGCCTTCCGACAATGCTACCGCTAATCTGGTCGTCAGTTCTCCAGAATTCAGTGAGGTGCTTTCGCAGCCCCGATGCCCTATTCGATATCTACGCAGGCCTGTACTGAGGCACTTTCGGAGTCCAGTATGCCGCAGAAATCTTCTTCATCTTCCGAGGCTTTGGCTGCCTCTGCTTCGGTTGGGTCCGGAGCCACAACACAGGCACTGGCTTCCGAGGAGGCCTTTCGTACTACCGAATCTAGACAAAAACTGACTTCACATCCGACTACCGTTTTGCTCAGACTGACGGATTCTCTCAGGCCTAGAAGCCAGGCCACTCCTAGGAAATCTGCTTCTAGCCACCATCTTGCTACTGCTCCACCACCCCAAGCACAAATACTTAAAATGGCGGTGGATCTCATCTCCCTTATCCCGGGTCTCAGGCCACTACTTCTAAAAGGAAAAGGCTTCCTTCCCCAGAAATTATGACAGAGCAGGATTCTGAGGAATCTGACTATTCAGTTTTTGAAGAGGAACAGCATCCCTTAACTGCTTATGAGGATTCAGATGTAGAGGAATCTATCCCTTCTGCCTCCCCTCCAGAGGACCTTTCCTTTGGGGAAACCCTTCACTCCCTCAGGGAACATTTCCAATGGGAATCTCAGGACTTCCCACAGTCTAAGAAAAGACTAGAAAGTTTATTGACCTGCTCCAACACAGACCCCTTGCTATCCCCCCTATTTTAGAAGTGGTGGATGATGTTTTTCATGAATCCAACTTAGTCCCTGACGCCCTCCTTCCTGCTCCCAGTAAACCTGACAGTCACTACAGAGTACCGGATTCTCACAAATGTACAGAAATCCTGCTGCAGACCCAGAGGTCATTACACAGGGATCTAAAGGAGCTAAGACTAGTTCTGCCAAGAATCCTCTTCTTTCTGACAAGGACTCCAGAGCTCTGGACAGATGGGGTAAAAAAGTATACATCTCTGCAACCTTAGCTATCAGAGCACTCGATTGTCAGTTCCATATGTTAAAATTTCAACAACACACTTTGGAACAATTAAAACAGATGATTGCTACTTTTCCTGACTCTGCCAATTCAAAAGAGTTAGCAGATGTACTGCACTCTGCTTGTCAAGTGGCAAAACACTCATTACAATATGGATATGATGCCCTAGAAGCCTGTAGCAGGGCAGCAGTGACAAGATCTATTAGGAGACATGCATGGCTGAAGGAACGATGTCTCCCTTATCATGTCAAGCCTAAACTTATTGATGCACACCTAGATAAAGAGCGCTTGTATGGGAGAAAAAGCAGAAGAGGTGCTTAAAAAGATTGAAGACGAAGCAAAATATATGCAAACAGTAAAAGATTTCTTTCAAGTTCAACCTCCCAGATTCAGCAGGAACTTTCCCTCTAAGCACTGGGCCTTCCCTGCACCTAGCAGACAAGGCCAAGGTAAGCCCCGCAGGGACAGACCATCCAGGCCCCTATCCCAGAGCCAACAGAGAAGCAAACAAAGGACCACTTCCATCTCTAAGGCAGGGAGTTCTAAGCCAACCTTCTATGGCAAACACTCACAATGACTTTCTCTCCCCCTCTGCCCTCCCTTCTCTCATCAAAAGCTAGGAGGAAGGCTCTTCCTCTTCAAAGACCATTGGCTTTCTGATACAAAGGACCAATGGGTCTTAAAGATCATTTCTCAGGGTTACAAATTCACTCTCAGCGAACTCCCAATTCCAAGAGGGTACCCAGACTTACCTCCAAATCAGTGGGCAGAGGCATTGAAACAGGTCCAGACTCTCATATCCCAGGGGCAGTAGAACCTGTCCCCTCAGATCAAACAGGCAAAGGCTTTTATTCTAGACTATTCCTTGTTCCCAGAAAACAGCGTACTTTGGCACCCCATCCTGGATCTATCCATTCTGAACACCTCCCTGGTGGTCCCCAGATTCAAAATGCTAACTTTGCTGCAGCAGCAGCTTCTGCCTATGCTAACTAAAAAATGCCTGGCTAGTGACCCTAGACCTAAAAGATGCCTACCCCCACATCCCCATCAGGGAATCGTGTAGAAAATTACCGTGCTTCAGAGCAGGCTCACAACACTTTCAGTTCTCTGCGGTGCCCTTTGGCTTATCTACTGCTCCCAGAGTATTCACCAATTCCTTGGCCCCATCCATAACATTCTGCAGACAGAGAAATGTACAGAGTTACCCTTACCTGGATGACTGCCACATTCAGGCAGAGTGCGAAGAAAATCTGCTACAGAACCTTCTCTTTGTCAAATCACTCCTAACTTCCCTAGGGTTCACCATCAACTAGAAGAAATCAAAACAAAACCCCACCAGGCAGATCATTTATTTGGGAGCTGTTCTTGACACAGCATCCCAAATGGCCTTCCTATCCCCAGAAAAGCAGAGCTTCCTGCCTCTCTACTTTACCCGGCTGACTTCCAGAAGTCACCTCACTGCGAGGAAGTTCCTGCAAGCCCTGGGATACATGACATCTTGCATCCTTCTCATTCCCCTGGCCAGGCTTAACATGAGAAAACTTCAGTGGTAATTAAAGAACCTTTGGTGCCAGCACTGTCAGTCCCTAGAGACCTCTCTCCCTCTGATCCCATGTATACAGGGTGAGTTCCTCTGGTGGGCAGAGCCCTGTGCCAGGAGCAAGGGTTTTCCCTTCATCCTCCGCCCTTCTGGCCAGACCATCACGACCGATGCATCAGACATTGCTTGGGGCGCTCACCTAGCAGGTAGGTGCACCCAAGGTCTTTGGGATGCCCAGCAACTTCACTTACACATCAATCAGAAAGAAATGATGGCAGTAAAAAAGGCTTTGACATCCTTTAAACCCCATCTCAGACCAGGGGTTCTCCTTATAAAAACAGACACCACCACAGTAATGTGGTACACCAATAAATGGGGGGGGGGAACCCAATCTTACCCCCTGTGTAGGTTAGCTATGAGCCTCTGGCTTGCAGCCAACTCCATGGGTCTGCACCTATTTGCCCAATACCTATCAGGGGTCAACAACATCCTGGCAGACCACCTAAGCCGAAATTTACTGGACCCCCACAAATGGCAACTCCAAAGGGAAATCTTTCTGCAAATCACTCAGGAGTGGGGGACTCCAGAAGTGGATGTCTTTGCCTCGCACCTCAACCACCAACTGCAAAAGTTCTGTACCAGGGAGTATCACCTCCTAGTGTTGGAAGGTGGATGCCTTGACCTTCTGCTGGAACTCCCTCTTTGTGTATGTGTTCCCTCCCCTGCCCTCTTATTCCAAAGGCACTGATCAAAATAAGGGAGGAGAGACCAAAGGCCATCCTCATTGCTCCAGACAGCATTGGTACCCCTTACTGTGCAGCCTGACATTACAGCCCCTCAAGCAGCTTCTCCTGATCTCAGGCCTCTTGACCCAGGTGAGGGGGAAGATACTGCACCCAGACTTTCAGACTCAGTCTTTCAGCATGACTTATACCTTAAAAGCTAACGAGAAGTCCCTGTTAAGCAAACAGGCCCTAGACATCATCACAAAGACCAGAAGGCCCGGCACCAGAAAATCATACATAGAAAAATGGAAAAGATTCTGCTCCTGCAACCAGTCCAAAGGGGTGAGTACCTCCCATCCTTCCATCCCTCTTAACTTTGATTACTTAGCCGAGTTGCTCAATAGTGGCCTCTCTTTCTCCTCTATTAAAATCCATGCCTCAGCCATTTTTGCCCACTACGATTCAGACCCACCCTTTTCTCTCATCTTTGATTAAGCAATTCCTCAGTGGGGCTTCTAATATCAGACCTCCCAGAAGGCCTCCCACGCCACCCTGGGACTTGAATTATGTTCTAGAAAAACTAACCTTATCTCCTTGCAAACCTGCTGCTTCTGCAGAATTAAAATACCTCTCCTGGAAGACTGTCTTCCTACTAGCTGTCACCTCAGCCAGAGGGGTATCACAACTTCAGGCTTCATGGCTGTTGAGCTCTTCATCGTTTTCCATGCAGACAGGGTCTCCCTGAGGACTAACCCCTCCTTTATGCCTAAGGTGGTATCTGATGTGAAACATCAAAAAAGTTCCCCCAGCACGAAAGGCAATTGCACGGCTTGATAAATATGAAATCCAAAAACAAAATGTTAAACCAGCAAACTGTGAGGCTAAAAACAAATTTATTAGTTAATGCAGTGCAAAAGCAAAACAGACTGGTTTCGGCTGGTACACACCACAGCCTTCCTCAGTGTAAAATAAAAATCCTTTCAAATAGTGTATTGATACATGCACTTGATTGAAATCAGCTTATATTGGTTGATCTAAAATTGTGCATTTAATCCAGGTGGAAACAAACCCCCCAGTTTAACAATCCATTTTTTCTCTTTGGTGTCAAGAATGGAATGCCACCCTGCTTTGTTGGATTTATTCCCTTTCATGATATCTATTACCATAAAACTAAACTTGGCAGATAAATGTTTTAGACAATGTTTATATAAAGCACTACTTAGTTTCTTGTTCTTCATATCACTGGTATGCTCAGAAATTCTCAATCTTAGTGGTCGTGAGGTTTGCCCTATATAGAAAGAGCCACAGCTGCATGTTGCTAGGTATATCAGCCATTCACTACTGCAACTGGCAAATAAATTAATGTCAAAGTGTACCACAGTTCTTGCTAGTAAATTATTTGGATTTAAAAACCTTATTGCAGTGAGTGCAATGTCCACATGGGTAGCATCTTGTAAGAACCTCACCCAATAAAGTAGTCTGAACCTCATGAGATGGTGTCCTGGAATGTGAATGTTTATAATGATTCAAATAGGAGGCAAGATTTCTCCCTTTACGAAATGAAAACTGGCATCTCTCTGATAGAATGTTAGTTATGATCACTCTGTAGAATATTCCAGTGTCTCTGTACACTGTTGATTAATAGATCACAATTTCTTGTGTAAGTTGTCACTAGTCTAATGGGTGCCAAATTTTACAGCTCCCGTTGTTTATAGGTCAAAAGGTCTTCCCTCGAGTGTATTTGCCCAATTGACGCACAGAAGTATGAAGGACAACCCTTCTTTACTAGGAATTTGAATAAACTAGCTACTGTGGATCTATCTTCATACACAGACAGAGACATGCAACCTACACCAGACTCACCTACCCCCAAGAGAGCATATGGTTCGGCCCTTTTAGGCCAAAATACAAGAGAGCAGGCAGAAAACATTCAAGAAATAAACAACATAGGTGGGCTTCTGAAACTAATAACTCGGAAATAAATCAAATTAATAATAATGTTTTGAATATCTCTGACGTAAGTTTGCCTACTACAGAAATTGATCTTCTTAATAAAGGTCTTAGTTTTATTCCTGGGTTTTTTGTTACTGAGGATCTTTTAACACAGGATGTATTGTCATTTTGTAGACTAATAAATCTTAGATTGCATTTTGATGACTCTACTGATTCTGGTGCTGAAAATGAATTTACTTAGCATAAATCTAAGTATATGCCTCTTATGAATCCAACAGTGCATCAATTTCAAAGTAGTGTTCTCAAAAATCTACACTACCATAGGAATGAAATTGCCTACAAACCAAATCTCTCACAGATAGAAAGGGAAGCACTAACTGAATTACAGAACAACAAAGATATTGTCATTCTCTCTGCTGATAAAGGTGGGACCGTAGTGGTAATAAATTGGCTACAATATGACTCTGAAGCCAAAAGACAACTTCAAGATAGGCGTTATTTGGAAATGCCTCTGGACCCCACCTTCAGGTTCAAAAACAGATAGATGAATTTTTGATATTAGCTAGGGAGGAAGGCATTATCACTGATATGGTCATGCAACATCTTACTATCAAAGACCCTATGAGTCAATATATTTACTTTTTTCCCAAAATACATAAGGACCCTGTTAAACGACCTGGGAGACCAATTGTGTCTGGGAGAGGCTCTAACACTGAACTATTGTCATTGTTTCTTACAAAACATCTTAAACCTTTAATGTAAAGTTGTTCAGTCTCGCCGTTCATTCATCACTGATGGGTTCGGAGCTGATCCTCTGCTCAGACACGGCCGACTAGCAAGCTCAAAGTTCTCCAGTAGTTCGAGACCCTGCCCCTTATCCCATAATGCACTGCTGGAATTACCTCAGATCTAGTTTGCCGTGGCATGGAGCTCTTGGTTTCCAGTTTGGCTCGAGACTTTATTGGGAGTTTTTCAACTTTCAGCAAGTTATATTTTTTTCTTCTTTATATACCCTTGTTCTAATTTTAGTAGCAGATATACTAGATAGTAAATAGTTTTCTCTGTTTTTTTACCCCTTTCCTCAGTATTCTATCTTGCCTTCGTCCTTTTGGCCTTAGGATTAGTAATTGGTCGGGACTATCATTTTGGATCTCTTATTACTGTTTGTAGTTATTTAGTTGCTAATGCCCCTTTTGGGCTGTGTATGTTTGTGTGAGTTACTTAGTTTAAAACAGCTCTTAGTTAATCAGTGTGTTTCAGTTGTGTAATGTCTGAAGATAAGGACAAGCATCCAAAGTCTGGGTTTAAAAAGTGCCCAGACTGCGGACAGAAAATGTCAGTCACAGATGCCCATGTGCAGTGTGTTTAATGCTTGGGTGAGGTACATCTGCAAGAGTCTTGCAGCATATGTCATTCCTTTTCCACAAGAGTGTTAGCTGAAAGGAAGAGGAAATTGATTGATAGGGGTATCATTAAATACCCCTTTTCTGAGGCATTGTCTGACCAGGATGGAGCCAGTAAATCATCTAAATCTTCTAAGTCTCTTCCGGAAGGAGGCCAGAGTATGTGGTGATTTTGGCTCCACTGCCTTTGGAGCCTACAGTCTGCTCTTTTTGGAACCAGAACACGGCTTTGGAACCGGTTACCGAAAAACCTCCTTCCATATTGCTCCAGTCGGCTCTTTCTGTCCACTCTTCCAGGTCCTCTGTCAGCTTATCTGATCTGGATATGGACCGGCTGGTTCAGAAACTCTTAAAGGCACCAGGCCTAGTTAAATTGCTGGTGGCTCAGACACAACCGTCGGAGCCGAAGATCACTACCTTTTGAATTGTCTGCTCCTCCTCCGAGCCATATCAGACCTTCAGAGCTGGAGGAGGCCGACCTGATGATTGTAGATCCCTTGGAGCAGACACCTGCTCCAGTGTCGTCAGCTCCATCTGCTCGGATGTTCTCGGAGCCAACCGGGGACTCTAGGAGCCGACACTCTCTGGTCGGGTCCGGGGAGGATAGCCGCACCGACTTGACGGTGCCGACTCTTCCTCTCGGGGCCTCGGCTCGGGTGAGCTCGGCTCCTACCTTGGGCTCGGAGTCCACGGCTTCAGTGCGGGAGGAGATCGCGGCTCCATCGGAGCCATTGACTCCTCCTTCCTCTAAAGTGCCTGTGTCTGTTTCTGTTTCCTCCGGTCCTTCCAAGCGTAGAGACCCAGCGCCTCAGGTAGCCCCACAGGGCGCTCCCTGCTCTTCGGAGACCTCTCCAGAAGTTCTCCCTGAAGAGATTCCAAGGAAGAGATTATGCAAGAGGAGGCATTTGGACTCCCCCCAGGAGTCTGTCACATCAGACACCGATCTGGATGAATCAGAAGGGTCCCCCAGATCCCCCTCTGAGGACATCTCCTTTGCAGAGATTCTTGAAATCCTTAGGTAGAGGGGTGAGTGACAGTCCAAGAGCCCTACTGAGGACTAGTTGGTTCTCCTGAAGGCGTTTGGGTCTCAACCTTCCACCTCTTGGGTATCTCCGTCCTACAATGAGCTTATGGATCTGGTCTCTCGTAGGGCGTGGTAGTCTCCAGAATCTATGGAACCTGTTCCTCAGAGGCCTAATAAGTTTATTTCAGCCCCTGTGGATAAGTCCTTTTTGACCAAGGGAGTCCCTGTTGATGCCATGGTGGTGGCGGCAGCCACCAAAAAGAAAATGTCGAGACTTCCTCATCTATCCGTCCTCCTAATAGAGAATCTAGGATCATGGATAGATATGGGAAACGCATGTTCAGTTCAGCAAATTTCTCACTCAGATCACTGTGAACTACTTGACACAATTTACCAGACTGCAGAGAGATCTCCTTAAGGAGTTGGGAGATGCTGTTCACGGTGCTGTAGCTTCGAGTGTATCCGATAAGATTGCCACTCAGCTCACTACTCTCAATTCGATAGTCAACTTGTCCATGCGTCTCGTATCATATGCAGCTGATGGTTCGAGTAGAGCCACAGGTACAGGAATCGCTCTCTGTAGGCATGCCTGGATGCGAGACTGTTCCTTCACGGAACCCTTCAAGTCTTCTTTTACTATTACCCCATTTGACGGCTCATCTTTGTTTGGGCCAAAGGTGAAGGAGACTTTGACTAGGTGTGAGCAAGAAGGAAAGAATCTGTCTGCTGTCGGAGTCCGTTTTTTCCACCCCCACTCGACCCTTTCCCAAAGGTCAGAGGGGAAGAAAGAAGTGGTTCCAGAAAGCCCAAGGAGCCTTTCAAGACACACGTGGAGAGCCCCTCTCCAGAGGCAGAGGAGGAGGTTTCAATGGAAGATGCTACCCTCACGGCAGAGGGGGTCCGCAGCACCAGGGTGACAGAGATCACTTCTCTGGTCAATCCTACCAGTGCTCCTGAATGGAGACCTGGCTGTCCTACTCTGGAGGCAGTCAGGGGTCACTTATCTTTGTACCCCAAAGCCTGGCTAAATATAACAAACGACAGTTTGGTACGAAGTATCATTTCCAGAGGGTATTTCATACCATTCTCCACCCAGCCTGTTCCTGTCAAAAAAATCCCAGATGTTCCACTCAGTCACTTGGGACAAGCAGCAATAGAGGTACGCCGATTGCTAGAAAAAAGGGTCATCCAGCCAGTCCCAGCAGACCAGACAGGATTCGGAACTTACTCAAGGTTCTTTTTGGTTCCAAAAAAAACAGGGGACTGGAGACCCATTTTGGATCTCAGCAGACTCATCCAATTTGTGAGAAAAGAGAAGTTCCAAATGGTCACGCTACAGTCCATACTCTCCTTGTTGGGGAAGGACAATTGGATGTGCTCGATTGATCTCAAGGATGCATACTACCACATAAAGATGGCCAGACCATCCAGAGATTACCTGCGTTTCTGGCTGGGAGCCAATCATTATCAATTCCAAGCTCTGCCCTTTGGTCTCACTACAGCCCACAGAGTGTTCACTAAGTGCATGGCAGAAGTCATGGCTCACCTGAGGCATCTAGGATTCCAGGTGTTTCCATATCTAGACGATTGGCTCCTTACCTCCACCACCAGGCTACTTCTTCAAGCGAGAGAGGCTACGCTGACAGTCTGCGATCAGCTAGGCATTACAGTCAACTTCGAAAAGTTTGCCTTGTTGCCATTGCAGCATATCGTTTTTATAGGGACAGAACTAGACATGTCAACCATCACTCTCTGCCTTTCGCCAGAAAGAATCTCTATTCTTCGCCAACACATCATGTTCCTAATGTCAAAGAACAGAGCACCAGCAGCAGAGGTAATGAAAGCTCTAGTATTGATGGCGGCAGCTATTCTAGCAATCCCTTTAGCAAGGATGCATATGAGAATCCTTCAATGGCTTCTGTTCACGGAAGGGTCTTACCAAGAACTTCCAATGAGTCACATGATCCTGATAACAAATTCCTGCAAGAAGGATCTTCAGTGGTGGTTGATGTCTCTATGTTACAATAGGACGTCCTTTCATGCTTCCCCCTCCTGTTGCCACTGTGACCACGAACGCTTCCTTGATAGGGTGGGGGGGGGCTATTTCAGGGAAAGACTGCCCAAGGCACATGGACAGATCAAAAATCACATCTGCATATCAATGTCCTGGAGATGAGAGCAGTACTTCTAGCGTTGCAATACTTTCAGGACTTTCTTCCTCTAGGGACAATTGCAATACAGACAGACAACATGTCAGTGGTCTGGTATCTGAACAAACAAGGCGGGACCAAGTCTTATCCCCTTTGACAAGAAGCCCTCAGAGTATGGCAGTGGGCACTGTCATCCCAGCACTTTCTGTTGGCAATGCACATCCGGGGCAAATCCAACGTAATAGCGGGCAGACTGAGCAGAGCAATCTTGTTGCCCCACGAATAATCCCTCAAACAAGAGATTGTGGACAGGATCTTCTGCAAATGGGGCCAGCCTTCCTGCGGCCTCTTCGCCAGTCACATCAACAACAAATGCAGAAGCTATTTTTCCTTAATTCCCACGCCAGGTCACTCCCTGAAGGATGCTCTTGTCCTACGATTGGCCTCCGGGTCTCCTCTATGCATTTCCACCAATTCCCCTGATATCCAAATTCTTACAGAAAGCAAAGTCGCTTTGACGGACAATCATCCTCATAGCCCCTCATTGGCCTCAGCAGATTTGGTTTCCGTTTCTTTATCATCATACTCTGGAAGATCCATGGATCCTGGACCCAGTTCCGCTTGGCTGCTCCAATTCCCCGCATAGCCAGGTTCTATAATCTTTCCCATGACACTAGTCAGATTTTGTTGGCTTCCCACAAACCTTCCACTAGAAAATTGTATTGTAGTAAGTGGAAGAGATTTCCCATTTGGGCTCCTTCCCACAACATTGACCCTTATCAAGCGCCATTGTCTTCTATCTTACAATTCTTGACAGAAATCTTCAACAAAGGAGCAGCGGCAGCTACTGTACGAGTACAGTTTGCTGCTATATCTAATTTTCATCTAGGAATTGATGGTTTGAATATTATGGCTCACCAATTGTCTAAGGCTTT
Source organism: Protopterus annectens (assembly GCF_019279795.1). Classification (NCBI taxonomy): domain Eukaryota; kingdom Metazoa; phylum Chordata; order Ceratodontiformes; family Protopteridae; genus Protopterus; species Protopterus annectens. The sequence goes on from NC_056725.1 coordinate 364,619, forward strand.
TCTAAAAGGTTCCTTTCACATAAGGTCTCCAGTGAAGACACCTTATTCCCCCTGGAATTTGAATTTTGTTATCTCGTATCATTCTTCCTCCCTTTGAGCCTGCATCATCTTGTGAACTAAAATTCTTGTCATGGAAAATGTATCTTCTTAGTAGCCATCACTTCAGCCCGTAGAGTGTCAGAGCTCCAAGCCCTTTCCATCAAGCCCCCTTACATGGTCTTCCATACTGACAGAGTATCTCTCAGAACTAATCCGTCCTTTCTGCCCAAAGTATGTTCTGAGGTTAAAATTAATCAAGCCATTGAGTTGCCCGTTTTCTTCCCTAATCATACCAACAAATTGGAATATATGTTGCATAAACTCAATGTTCATAGACAACTTAGATTTTATTTGGACAGAACCAAAGATATTGGGAAATCAGATTAGCTCTTTGTGTCTTTTTCTGAGACCAGGAAAGGTAAACCAGTTGCTAAAACAACCCTGTCTAAGTGGCTGTCAGATTGTATCACCTATACATATGCTTGTCATAATATGCCATTGTCTAGTAAGGTAAAGGCTCCTTCAACCAGAGCAGTTTCTACCTCGTCAGCCTTTCAAGCCAAATTGCCTTTGGATAACATCTGTGCAGCAACCACCTGGTCTAAACCTCACACTTTTATAACTCATTACAAAGTGGATAAGGCCTTCAGGGACGGGGCTTCATTTGGTTCTACAGTTCTGAAGAGTGTACTTCCATGAGCCACCCAAGATCAGGGTGCTAGGGGCGCTACCCATCAGTGATGAATGAACGGCGAGATTGAACAACTTCACATAAAGAAGTTATGTACTCACCATAACGTTCCATGCGAGTTTTTCCATCTCACCTTCATTCCCACGTCCCTCCTTCCTTCCCCCTCCTGACTGCCAGTTGACCTGGAGGCTGTCTTCATCCTGGTTTTTCAATGTGTATTCATTCCTAGGCAGAATAATTATTGTACTATTATATGGTACGCAGCAAACAAGATCTGAGGTAATTCCAGCAGTGAATTATGGGATAAGGGGTGGGGTCTCGAGCTACTGGAGAACTTTGAGCTTACTAGTCGGCCATGTCGGAGCAGAGGATTGTCTCCGAACCCATCTGTGATGAATGAAGGAACAACTCACATGGAACGTTATGGTGAGTACATAACTTCTTTTTACGGTGGGTCCGATCACACATACAGGACACCACAGAATTTCTAAAAATTATTTCGGAAGCCCAACTTGAACCAGAATGGCTAATGTGCACTCTAGATGTTAGTGCTCTTTACACAAACATCCCCCTTGCCACTAGATTGGAGGCCAGTGAATACTGGCTGCATAAATCTGAATTATACCAGCCAGGGTTCAATACTTTGTTAGGCCTGACAGAACATGTCCTAACTAATGTCTTTTTCTATCAAGACACATTATTGGCAAATAAAGGGTACAGCTATGGGGGCATCCTTTGCCCCCATTTATGCTGACTTTTTTATGGTTTTCATTGAAGAACAACTAATCTATGATGCATGCCATAACTTGTACCTGACGGAAATAGACATTTGGAGGCGATATTTGGATGATTGCTGGGTGGTATGGAGGTAGGATGTGGAATATTTGGGGAAATGTATTAACTATCTAAATGAAAACAAATGGGGACTACACTTTACGGCCCATTTTGATCCAAACATCATTGCTTTTCTTGATGTTTCCATCTCCAGAAAATCAGATCACACTTTGTGTACGAAAGTTTTCCGGAAGTACCCCCAATATAACACCCTCCTCCATGCATCCAGCTTTCATCTATAGCTAAAAATATCCCAATACATTAGAATGAGGTGCATCTGCTCCAAAGATTCCACCTTTCAGGAATACAGGTGGGATCTGACTAACAGGTTTAGGGACCGGGGATATTGGATTGGACATGTTCTTCAAGCCAGCAATTGGGCAAATACACTCGAGGGAAGACTTTTTGACCTATAAACAACGGGAGCTGTAAAGTTTGGCACCCATTAGACTAGTGACAACTTATGCAAGAAATTGTGATCTATTAATCAACAGTGTACAGAGACACTGGAATATTCTACAGAGTGATCATAACTAACATTCTATCAGAGAGATGCCAGTTTTCATTTCGTAAAGGGAGAAATCTTGCCTTCTATTTGAATCATTATAAACATTCACATTCCAGGACACCATCTCATGAGGTTCAGACTACTTTATTGGGCGAGGTTCTTACAAGATGCTACCCATGTGGACATTGCACTCACTGCAATAAGGTTTTTAAATCCAAACAATTTACTAGCAAGAACTGTGGTACACTGTATGACATTAATTTCTTTGCCAATTGCAGTAGTGAATGGCTGATATACCTAGCAACATGCAGCTGTGGCTCTTTCTATATAGGGCAAACCTTACGACCACTAAGATTGAGAATTTCTGAGCATACCAGTGATATGAAGAACAAGAAACTAAGTAGTGCTTTATATAAACATTGTCTAAAACATTTATCTGCCAAGTTTAGTTTTATGGTAATAGATATCATGAAAGGGAATAAATCCAACAAAGCAGGGTGGCATTCCATTCTTGACACCAAAGAGAAAAAATGGATTGTTAAACTGGGGGGTTTATTTCCACCCGGATTAAATGAACAGTTTTAGATCAACCAGTTATAAACTGATTTTAATCAAGTGCATGTATAAATAGAATATTTGAAAGGATTTTTATTTCACACTGAGGAAGGCTGTGGTGTGTACCAACCGAAACCGGTCTGTTTGTTTTGTTTTTGCACTGCATTAACTAATAAATTTGTTTTTAGCTTCACAGTTTGCTGGCTTACATTTTTTTTTGGTATCTGATGTGACCCTCAACCAGACCATACACCTACCCACCTTCTTTCCTAACCCTCAAAACAAGGGGGAAACAAATCTACACTCGCTAGACGTGCACAGACAACTCAGATACTATCTGGACCGTACTAAACCATTCAGAAAAACAGTCTAACTACTTGTCAGCTTTGCCCCTGGGGCAGAGGGGAAACCCATTTCCAAATGGATATCGCACTGTATCCATTTCTGCTGCAGACTACATGTGAACCCCCCCCCCAAGTCTATCCGTACCTATTCCACTAGGGCAGCCTCCGCTTCCACAGCCTTCCTCAGAGGAGTCCCCACCAGGGACATCTTGGAAGCTGACACCTGGACCTCTGTCCATACCTTTACTAAGCATTACCACGTACCTCTTTTTTCTAAGTCTAGGGCAGGTCCTGCTGACCCATGCGTAGGACTCTAACCTATCTTCCACCCCTCTTCTCAGATGTGGGAATCCTCCCACAGGTGATGACCGCAAGAGTGAAACACGAAGAACATAGTACAGTTGTGTACACTTACCATAAATTAAGATGTTCAAGTGTATTAGCTGTTGCAGTCTTGGTTTCACTCCTTCCATCCCCCATAATAGCATCTTCCCCTAGGGGAACATAAACTTCCTATGGTGGCTTCTTGCCACTAGGGACCACTTTTCCTTATTTCCTTGTGCTTCTGATGGGTTAGGGCAAGAAAAACTTATGTAATGACGTCGGATGCCTTGCTTTATAGCACTGACGACCTGATGTCAGACTGCAGGTGATGGCAGCTGACGAAAAAAAAAATTGACTCTGGTATTCGGGCCGGCTGAGGGCTACCACAGCAGGGATAACCCACAGGTGATGACTGCAACAGTGAATACACTCGAACATCTACATTTATGGTAAGTGTACACAACTGTACATTCTCCTTAAAGGTCTGCAGCCAAAATCCCAGTCTCTCCCTGTTACTTGAGCTTCCCCCTCTGATGTTATTCGTGTTTGACTGTTGTAGTCATTACATTTGGGTTATCTGCTTGCAGGTAGCCCTCAGTCGGCCTGAATAACAAAGTCTTGGGTCCTGCGTCGGTTGCTGTCCCTTCTTCCATGACGTCGGGTCATCAGGGGTATAAAACATGCAGCCGAAGCCATTACATCAGTCTTTCTTGCCGTGCAGCGCCCGAAAGAGAAGCAGTTCGCAAGTGCTGGTCGGCCAACTCCTGAAATTTTTGTTTTCGTGTTTCAGAACCAAAGGCTTCAACTAAAGCTAAGTACCTCATTGGGGAAACTTTTTCTTGTTCCTTACCGATGTCAGTAAAACTTAATAATTGCATTACTTGTGGAAAGCAAATACCTCATAAAGATTTTAATTCGTACTGTATTCCTTGCCTAGGCCCTGACCACGACGTACCTTGCTCTCGGTTTTGTGCCTTATTCGATCAGCACACTATCTGTCGGTATATTTTCACCTCTAAATATTTCGGTTCTCTGTTTAATTATCCAGAAATGTTGTCGGATAGCCATCCAATTACCTAGATTCTGAAAAAATGCAAAGATAAAGACAGAGACAGGCCGCCGAGGTCCGAAACTGCCGACAACGCTTCTCCTAAGCCAGTCGCCAGTTCGCCGGTACTCGGTGAGCCGCTTTCGCAGCCCCTGATACCCGCTACTTCTGATTCGCGGGCCTCTACTGAGATCCATTCGGAGTCCGGTATGCTGCGAGATGCTTCAACTATGGAACCCGTGGATGTCTCTACCTTGGATGGGTCCGGAGCCACTGTGCAGGCACCAGCTTCTGAGGGTGTATTCAGGCCTATGGACTTGTATATTAAACCGACGCCTCCTTCTTTACTTAGGCCTAAATCTCGAACCATGCCTAAAAAACTGACGCCCAGGCCACATGCTCAGGCCTCTATGCCTAAAAAACAAATTATAAGTATGGCTGAAGATCTAGTAACTCTAATCAGGGGTAGTCAACCCCCCCCCCTTCTAAGAGGCCTAGGACTGAAGTTGATTATGAATAGTCTGACCAGGATTCTGTTTTTTCTGATTCTTCTGATGATCTGGATTTGCCCTTATCTACTTATGAAGATTCTGATGCAGAGGACTCCATTCCCTCTGCTTCCCTTCCTGAAGATTTTTCTTTTGGGGAAACCTTACATACTCTAAGGGAGCATTTCCACTGGGAAAGCCAGGATTTTTCCGATTCAAAAAAGAGGCTTAGGGATTTCTTTCTCCTACCTCATTGTAGGCCTTTAGCTGTTCCTCCTGTACTTGACATTGTTGATGATCCCTTTTCGGAATTTAGTTTGGTCCCTGATTCCTTGCCTCCTGCTCCCAGAAAACCTGACAGATACTACAGGGTCCCTGAGTCCCAGAAGTTCCTTTTTAAAAATCCTATTGCAGATCCAGAGAATATTTCACAGGTGCCCAAAGGCATTAAGGCTTCTACTGCTAAAAATCCTACCCCTTCTGATAGAGACTCCTTGCCGCTGGATAGATGGGATAAGAAGGTTTACACTTCTGCAACCTTGGCCATTAGGGCTTTAAACTGCCAGTTTCATATGTTAAACTGTCAGCAACATGCTATTGGACTCCTTAAACAGAAACATATGTTGATTCCTGACTGTGTGGAAAATAAAGAATTACAGGATTTAATGCATTCTGCTGAAGAAGTTGGAAAACATACTTTGCAATGTGGTTTTGATTCATTAGAGGCCTTTTGCAGGGCTGCTGTTACTGGGTCTATGCTCAGAAGGCATGTTTGGCTTAAGGAGCAGTATTTGCCTGATCATGTTAAAGCAAAATTGTTGGATGCTCCCTTAAATCAGGACCGCCTATTTGGCAACAAGGTTGAGGAAGTTCTTAAAAGTATGGAAGATAAAGCTAAATCTATGCAAACTGTTAGATTTCTTACAAGTTCAGCCTCCTAGATTTAGTAGGCACTGGCCCTCTAAGAATTGGTCCTTTTCAGCCCCTTCCAGGTCTTCTCAAGCCAAACCCAGACACAGCAAAAACCCCAGGTTTCAGTCCCAGGGAACACACAGAACTAAGCAGTGGGGGGCCTCCACTTCCAAATCTGGGAATAATAAGACTCCCCCCTATGGTAAACTATCTCAGTGACTTCCTTTTAAAATTTCCAAGCACTTATCAACTGACTGCCCCTTTGGGGGGAAAGATTGCTCTTCATGCAAAGAATTGGGAACTCATTACCCAGGACAAATGGGTTTTAAATATAGTGTCCCAGGGATACAGATTTCACTTCCACACGTTGCCAACACCAAGCGGGTGGCTGGACCTACCCCCAAATCAGTGGGCAGAGGCCCAAAAACAAGTACTTTCTCTCAAGTATGAGGGCTATTCAACTGGTACCAGAAGAGGAAAAGGGACAAGGTTTCTACTCAAGACTTTCTGGTACCCAGAAAAGACAATTCATGGTGTCCTATTCTGGACCTGTCTACTTTAAACACCTTTTTTGAGATTCAAAAATTCAAGATGCTGACTCTTCACCAATTGCTTCCTATGCTAGCAAAGATGCCTGGTTGGCAACATTAGATTTAAAAGAAGCATGCCTGCACATCCCAATCAGGGAATCTTGCAGAAGATACCTACACTTCAGAGCAGGCTGCATGCACTATCAGTTCTATGCACTGCGCTTTGGCTTATCTGCTGTGTCCAGGGTATTCACAAAGTGCCTAGCTCCAGTTATTGCATTTTGTAGACAAAGAAGTACTCAAATATACCCATACCTGGACGATTGTTTAATTCAGGCAGAAAGCCAGGACATACTTTTGAATCATCTAGCCTTTGTACAAAGGGTTCTAACTTGTCTGGGGTACACCATAAATGAAAAGAAATCACACCTGCTACCCTGTCAACAAATTATATTCCTGGGAGTAAGCTTGAATACAACCTCCCAGATGGCTTACCTCACGCCAGATAAACAAATTCATTTGACAGCCTACTTCAAACAAGTGGCCACAATAACCCTGCTATCTGCAAGACAAATACTGCAAGCCTTGGGGTTCATGGCCTACTGCTTTCTTTTAATTCCATCTGCAAGACTGCATATGAGGAAACTACAGAGGTATCTAAAATGCCTATGGTGTCAACATTCTCAAAATCTAGAAGCAATGATTCCTATCATACCTTGCCTACGTCTAGAGTTCTTTTGGTGGGTAGAGGCCTGCCACCAAAACAAGGGACCATCTTTCACACCACCCCCCTGCCGCCCAAACCCTAACAGACGCATCAGACTATGAATGGGGGGCTCACCTGGCAGGGAAGTGCATTCAGGGCAAATGGAACCCAAGTCAAATGCACCTCCATATCAATCAAAAAGAAATGTTAGCTGTGCAGAATGCTCTGACAGCTTTCAAGGACCACATTCTTCCAGGACAACTAATGATAAAGACTGACCACCACTGTTATGTGGTACGTAAACAAGCAGGGGGTACACATTCTTACCCCCTCTGCAGACTAGCCATGGCATTGTGGAACGCAGCCTTGAGCTACCAAATGCACCTACAAGCTCAATTCCTGCCAGGAAAATTAAATACACTGGCTGACAGACTAAGCAGAAACCTCATGGACCCACATGAGTGGAAACTGGAACCAAGGATTTTCAACATGTTGACAAGCAAATGGGGGAACCCAGATATAGACCTATTTGCCTCTCCCCAAAACTACCAATTGGACACATTTTGCAGAAAGACTCCCCACAAACAAGCCTGGAAAGTGGATGCTCTGTCTTTAAGCTGGAGAAACACATCAGTCTATGCCTTCCCCCCTCTGCTCTCCAAAGTACTACTAAACATCAAACAGGACAAACCAAGGATGATTTTGATTGCTCCAGACTGGCCGTGCCAACACTGGTGTACCCCCTTCTGCGCAGTGTGTCATGGTTATCCCCATGGCACCTGCCTCAGACTCCTTCCCTGTTGTCTCAGCAGGAGAACCAGATTCTGCACCCTCAACCTCTAACACTAAACGTTGCAGCCTGGCTAATTACATAATCTCTCCTTTACCCATCCCTCAGTAAACCTGTGAGGGATATCATTTTAGAGACAAGGAGGCCTAGTACTAGAAAATCTTGTGCTGAAAAATGGAAAAAAAATCTGTGTCTGGAACCAATCTCAAGGGATGAGCACAGCAGCTCCCATTTTACCTCAAATTTTACAATACTTAACTGAGATGCTTCACAAGGGCCTGTCTTTTTCCTCCATTAAAATCCATGCCTCAGCCATTTCAGCTCATTATAACACAGAACCTCCCCTCTTCTCTCATCCACTGCTCAAGCAGTTCCTCAGAGGGGCCAAAAATTTGAGACCACCCAGGAGAGCTCCAACCCCAGCCTGGGACCTTAACTTTGTTTTGGAGAAACTCACTGTACCTCCTTTCGAGCCAGCTGCTACTGCAGACTTAAAATTTCTTTCTTGGAAAACAGCTTTCCTTTTAGCAATCACTTCAGCTAGAAGGGTATCTGAATTACAGGCCCTTATGGCAGTGGAACTTTTCATCATCTTTCATGCGGACAGGGTGTCCCTCAGAACCAGTCCATCCTTCATGCCCAAGTTGGTATCCAGTGTGGCTCTTAATCAGTTCATTCATTTGCAAACCTTCTTTCCCAATCCACTTAACAAGGGGGAACGGATACTGCATTCCTTAGATGTGCACAGACAACTTAGATTCTACTTGGACAGGATTAAACCCCAAAGGAAACCTGAACAACTGCTGGTGGCATTTGCTGCAGGGGCAGAGGGGAAGGCTATTTCAAAGCAAACCGTTTCTAAATGGATAGGCCATTGCATTCATTTCTGCTATAAGCACAATGGAAAACCTATCCCCCAGGGGATCAGAACTCACTCCACCAGGACTGCATCTACCTTTACAGCCTTTCTCAGAGGTGTCCCTACCAGGGACATCCTAGAAGCTGCTACCTGGAGTTCTGTACATACTTTCAACAAACATTATCATTTGCCAATTTTCTCTAAATCCAGAGCTGGCTTTGCCACTGCAGTCTTGCAGGGACTTTCCTAATGCTATCTAAATTCGTCATCCCAACCATAGCTTTGGGAATCTACCCAAATGTAATGACTGCAGCAGTGAAACACGAAGAACATAGTACAGTTGTGTACACTTACCATAAATGTAGATGTTCAAGTGTATTCACTGTTGCAGTCCTGGTTACCCTCCCTCCAGCCCCCTAACTTCTTTTTGGCTATACCTCTACTTTCCTTTACTATGCTTGAAAACCTTTTTGGTGTATTTGCTTTTTTGTTGGAGGTATTTCATTGTACTTTTACATTTAATTGCTTCCCATTAGGGGGGCACCTGACATCTGGGGCAAGAATAACTGATGTAATGGCGTCAGTTGCGTGTTTTATACCCCTGACGACCTGACATCATGAAAGAAGGGACAGCAACTGACGCAGGACCCTAGACTTTGTTAATCAGGCCGACTGAGGGCTACATGCAAGCAGATAACCCAAAAGTAATGACTGCAACAGTGAATACACTCGAGCATCTACATTTATGGTAAGTGTACACAACTGTACTTTTCATCATCATCTCTTTCCACTTTGAATTTTAGTTTTTTTTTCTTGTACTGTGTAGAGGTGCCTTAACTGTGTTGCTCGTAAATACCCTTTCAACTCGGATAATCACAATCCGCCCTGTTCTATTGGAAGAATAAGCTTATCCCTCTTGACTCTTGCAGTCTTCCCCTCCCAGATGAAATTCTTCAACTCTTTATTAATTGCTATCCACAGCTTCTCCTCTTGTTGATAAAAAATATGCCTTACCAGTGTATAAGACTAAAGGGACTAAAAACATTTAAACTGCTTGTATTTTACTGTCAATATCCATGTAACAGAGCTTCCATTTTCTCAGTTTTTGCATTATCTTTTGTTTAGCCTCTTCCAACATATCCTTAGCTGCCACACCAGTATCATTTTTAATCCGTACTCCTAAATACGTCATTTTATCATGTCCACATAAATATGGATATTAGTGAACCAATTCATAATTGGATGCATAATTTACCACTGATGCTTTTTTTTTTTTTTTCAATAACTTAAAATGTGTTATTGGGTAAAGCCACGGGTTTTAATCCAGACATTCACCTATGCAAAAAATAAGAGAAAGCGTATTAGCTCTACATACATATATTGTGATCTGTGCACTTTACATCCCACCCCCACCTCAACAACCCAAGATTACAGCCTATTAACTTTGAGCATGCTTTTGTCTACCTCTTCTATTTTTGCACTTGTGTGCCTACCTTTGTTAATACCAAAAAAAAAAAGAAAACGAGAAAGGAAAAAAGCATCTGTTTACCTTAGTGACTTTATCACATACAACAACTAAAATTCTTTGCTATAAAATATGCAATTTTACGTTGTGAAAAGTTTCATAGAAATACTGTTCATAGGTAGGTACTAGGCTATCGGCCCTGGGGCCTATACAAGCCCAGCCAAAAAGGTACCTTGGCTTTTGCCACCCAAGAAAATTATTTTCCTGTGCCACTGTCGAGCAGAGCCACAGAGGTGATCCCCGGGATGAATTTCCTATTTCCCATCTAATCATCAAGATTTTTCTTGGAGTGCTAATGAGGAGCTTTGTTTGATATAGATAGGTAGTTTATTCCAGAGTATGGGAAGTCTCTGGGACAGGAATCTATCCCTCTGGCATGTTCTGTTTATTGTGGTGACAAGGTTTAGGTCCCTAGAGCGTGTAGCTCGGAGGGATTGGGATTTCTTTAAGTGGAGCATGTCCAGCAGCTCTGGGTTTGACATAGCTTTGTTTGTTAGGCAGAGATCATCTCTGAGTAGGCGATATGTGACTGAGTAAAGCTGGAGTTTTTTAAGATGGTCTGCGTAGGGCATCTGTTTGAGGCCGGTAATCCTCTTTGTGAGGTATTACTGTGGCCTTTCCAGTTGTTGTAGATGTCTTGTTGAGGTACATACCAAAAGGGGCGTTGTGTTCTATATTCTATAATGGGTCTAATGAGTGATGAGTAGAGGGGAACAATGATCTCTTTTTTTCTGGATGAGAAACCTTTTGTGATGAGGTGTGCCACATAGAAGGATTTCCTGACTACTGTGGCGATGTGATTATCAAAGGAGAGAGACCACTGTCCACCTGTGTCCCAAGGTCTCTTATCACACTTTCAGTGTTAAGTATACTACTGCCTATGTTGTAGTTCATGGGTACAGAGTTTTTACCAAAGGGGATGACAGTGCACTTTTTGGCATTGAGCTTGAGGCCATGGCTTTCACACCAGGCATCTGTCTCAGTAAGGCCCTTTTGTTGAGAACAGAAATTGTTTTACTTAGTTACCATTTTCTTTCTTTAACATCATGAAGTGAGGCAAATGCTTTTCAGTTCGCCTCAAGTTTAACAGAGCCAACAAAAGTTCACTCTTTCCACTTATTTGTATACAGCCATATTTCACAAATGTGATTGATGCTTTGCATTCTCATATTTATTCAGTAATTTCCATGTTGCTGGTGGTCTTCTTGATCTCCATCTCCCAACTCCAGATTCTGGTTAATTTCCAAGGTACTCCTGATTCTTCTGTTCACCTTCTGTGTTTTTCTGTCTCTCTCAGATATTTTCCTTTGGAACAGTGGAAAATGTTTCACTGGCAAAGTCTCCGCATGTGCTTTATTATCAGAAGAATGAGAAGCAGAGATCCCGTCTGCTTGACGGCTCACTTTTTTGTTAAACAAACACTTTCATATCATCCTTACCCTGTTCTGCATTGAAAAAAATTACTTTGATCCTACAGGAGAAAATAATCTGAAGAGATGGATACAGCAGCTCAAATCTCACACCTGCCTCTTGACATTCACTAATTATTGGAATTAAATAGTTTTGTCTATGCCTGGTGTGTAATGAATAAACATTTTAAACTCTACAGTCTCCAGTTTTTAATATTTTGCTCTCTTGCCACAGTTTTTTCAGGATCAGCTCTTTCTGCTGGTATGTCTGCATCTTTACTAATAGAGGTCTTGTTTTCTTTCTCACGGCCAGATTTGGAGCATACATATGATGTGCCTTGTCAGTTAACATTTCCTGCTGTGGGATACCAGTCTGGTGGTTGTTCCTTTTAGTTTCTCTGGTACAGCAGACGATCTCGGATTTTCCCTATATGCTTTGTCCTCTAATTGTACCATTTTTTTTAAACCTTGATCATTCTCATACTCGGCCTTTTCTTCATTTCAAGATTTGTTTTTTTGCTATTTTATCAGCTCACCAGGATATCTGTTTAAAGCTTATTCCATTGTTTCCAGATTTTTTATTGCTTGAGTTGATATACTCCTTCATTGTTTCATTTATTTTAATCAGCTTTGAGTACATTTGACTTTTTTTCCCTGTTAGATTACTGGAAGCCATGTCTTGCTCCAAAGCTAGAGCTTGAACTGCTTTTTGCTGAACAGCTGTAGGATTCTTACCAGTTTTTTTACCAGTGTTTTCTCCTCACCTTTTTAGCTGATTTTCTTTCAGGCTGTCTTTGTTTCTTCCCTGCTGTCATCTAGGCAGTGCTTACTAGCCAGTAAGTGAATTTTACTTAAGCTGACATTGCCACTAGCTGTTTCTCGGTTGCTGTTTTCACACGGGGAGAGTTGAAGATAAGCAGTTTATCAGTTTTGCGGTCTTTTTGGCAATCACAACTGCACTTTTAAGGGAAGTATAAATGTATGCCAAGATAGGTCTTTTCCTTACCAGTATCCCCTCCCTGCCACAAATGTTCCATTAATGTCTTTTTTGTTCCTAAGCTACCACAATTGGAGCACACATTGCTATCAGTGTAACACCCCCTTTTTCTTTTTCCTTGATGTTCTGCTGAATATCAAAACTGAAATTCCCTTCTTATTAGACTCGTGTGTTAATTTTTGCCCAAATGCATCCCTGCAATATGACAATTTGGATGCTACATTTATTTTTTATTAAACAAGAAACGTTTTTATTAAATTATCACTTGTGACATAGGCCATCAGACATTTATATAAATGAAAACAAACCATATTGACATACTTTTATCTGCAAACATTATACATCACTTATAATCTATCCAGTCGTGTCAGACATTACATAGCTCATTCAAATCCTGCTTTCTTTTAAATATCGTTCCTCATCTGCATGTTCCCATAATTTCCATTTTAATATCTTCTTACCCTTTTCTAATGATCCCATTTACAGTTGTTTTATCAGTGTTGTTATGTATGGTTATTGTTATTCTCCTTAAGGATCTGCATCCAGAATCCCAGTCTCTCCTTGTTTCTTGAGCTTCCCCCGTTTTGTCGTCACCCCTTTCCACTTTGAATTATAGGTTTCTGCTTGTGCTGTATATAGGAGCCTTCTTAACTGTGTAGCTCTGAAATACCCATTTAAATGCGGTAATCCCAGACTGCCTTGTTCTAGTGGAAGAATCAGCTTTTCCTACTTCACTCTTACTGTTTTCCCCTCCCAGAGTAAAATCCTTCAACTTCTTATTAATTGCTATCCATAACTTCTCCTGTGGTTGATAAAAAGATGCCTGACCTGTGTATAAAACTAAAGGGATTAAAAACATTTTAAATGCTTGTATCTTGCTATCCATATAACAGACCTTCCAATTTCTCAGTTTTTTATATTATCATTTTACTATTTTCCCCACATATCCTTAACTGCCACACCAGAATCCTTTTAATGCACACTCCTAAGTATTTAATTTTATGAAACAAATTGTCTGTGGGTACATAATTTACAGTTATTGCCTTTCTTTTAGCTTCATTAATTTTGTGTTCCAAAAAGATTTGAAACTGTCTCAAAATGTTCCACAGCACTGAAATGTATTTTTCTGGTTTTATCAGGTATAAAATAATATCTGCAAATAGAGCCAGATTATCTTGACTACCATACTAATTATATCCTTTAATTTCTGAGTCCCTTATTTTCTTTGCCAACATTTCTAAATATAATGCAAATGACAAAGGGAAAGAGGACACCCCTGGATGGTTCCTCTGCTCTAACAGAAATTGTCAGAGAGGAACCCACCATCTTTAATTTCCACCTCTGATCCCTCTACACTGTCCTCCTCCCATCATATCAGTGTCTGGGTCAAATCCAGGATTCTTATGAATGGAACAACACGAGACTCTTGTTTTTCATTGTTCCCATTAGTTTGAGCATCTCCCAGTGAGGCTAATATTTTCTGCGTTTACCAGTGTTAGTAAGTTCACTTAACTGCTAATCTTCTTTCAATTTTTCACCTTTACAAATCTTCGCATCCAAGTTTTTCAGATCTGAAAAGACAAACTATGGATCCTAAGTCTTCAGATCCCATTGTTATGTCATCCAGCCCTACCATCCAGTTCTTTCATACCAGAAGTGGCTTCTGAATCTAATATTAATCAAACAGCTCATCTACTAGTCTTCTTTCCAAAAATTTCAAAGGAGAATACATGCTACATCTATTGGATGTGCTTAGACCGTTACAATTCTACTTGCACAGAACAAAAGAATTCAGTTAAACAAACCCAGCTGTTTGTCCCTTCTTCATTTCTAAGGTTACATTGGCCAAATGAGCAACTAACTGCATTTCCTGATTTATTCTCAACCAGGCCTTTCTCTACCAGAACCTCCTAACCATGGATTCAACTGTATCCATGGCCACTTCATCTGCATTTTTGTCAAGTACTTCCATCGATGATATTTGTGCAGCAACCACATGGTCCAGCGCTCATACCTTTTGTTGCTCATTACAAATTAGACTTAATTTTCAGAAGTAGAGTTGCCTTTAGTTCAGCGGTTCTCCGGAATATCCTTCCATGAGGGCCACCCAAGATTTACGTAGCTGGGGACTCTGTCCCATATGTTGAGGGATAATGAAAAGGACAACATCAAGTATAAAAGTTATGTACTCACCATAACTCAGCATCTGTGCTGTCCATTTTCATTCTTTCTCAACTTCCCTCCTTCCCCGTTCCTATCATCATCCAAAGTGGTCTGATGGATATTTGTTTGGAACCTGTAATTCTGGTTTGAGCCCTATGCTAATTTCTGTTCTCCTCTTGTATAATTTACTGAAATCATTATGGCAGCAAACTCAATCTGAGAGATTGGGGATGGACTAGGGCATTGTGGGTAGAGGGAGGAGCTTGAGAGTTGGATTCAATGTCAGTAGAATGCGGCTAAGTCTTATCCAAGGATCTGATCTGTTACCCATATATTGAGGAAGAATGAAAATGGACAACACGAACGCCTAGTTATGGTAAGTAAGTAACTTTTATTTTTATATGCCGTACTAATTGTTCCCCCTTTCACAGCAGTTTCTGTTCCATATTCAGTTAAAAAGTATAACACAACAGGTTTTTCACTTGGGACTCCCTTATCCCTTTCTGTTTGTCTTTACTCTATCAGTCCATGGTAGAGAAGGCAGTCTCTAACCTGCAGTCCAAACTACCACAATCTTTTTTTTTTTTTTATACAAAAAACATCTTTATTGAATTATCAATTATTATGACATCGACAATCATACATTTGTTATTCCCGACTTCTTGATCTCATCCCACTGTGTTCCCTTTCCTTCTTTAGTTATTTGGTCCAGACATATTGGTTCCTTTGCCAGTTTTCTCCAGTAGGTTCCAGCCCCGCCTCTTTCATATTTTCTGTACCCCTACTTGCAATCATCTGTCCTAACAAAATTTATTTTCTTGGTTCCCATCTTGGCTTGCTTCTTAGAATAATTTTTTAAATGTTATGAATAAAATATTTTGTATGGCTGTTGATATTCTCCTCAAGGATCTACATCTAAAATACCATGGTCTCCTCATTTCTTGAGCTCCCTCTCCTGGCTTCATCCTCATACCTTTCCATTTTTTGAATTATAACCTACTGCTTGTGTTATGTATATGAAAGTGACTGTTTAGCAGTAAAATATCCCTTCAACTACCTTTTTCTGTTGTGAGAATCGGCGTATTCCACTTGACTCTTACTCTCTTCCCCTCACATATAAACTCCTTCAGTCTTTTATTAATCATTGTCCACAACTTCTCTGGCTGACAGAAATATGCTTGACCTGTATAGAAAACTAAACTAAATGGATTAAAAACAATTTAACTGTTTGTATGTTACTATCCATATCTATAAACAAGAATTTCCAATTGCTCAGTTTTAGTATTATCTTTTGTTCAGTCTCTTCCCACATATACTTAGCTGCCATAATAGAAGACTTTTTAGTCCATACTGCTAAGTACTTAACTTATGTCCCCATAAATATGAGTATTGCAGAACTAATTCAGTTATGGGCACATAATTCACGTCTATAGCCTTTGTTTTATCTTCATTAATTTTATATCCTGAAAGGACCTGAAATTGTCTCAAAATGTGTAACACCGCCAAAATGTCCTTTCCTGGATGTTTCAAATATCATCTACAATTAAAGCCAAATTTTCTTGATTACCATGCCAATTATGTCTTGAATCTTTGAGACCCTTATTTTCTTTGTTATTTGCTTTATATTTAGAGCCATTGTCAAACCCCTGCCTGGTTCCTCTGTTGAAACACAGCTGATTGGTGTGGAACCTTCCACTTTATTTCTTGCCTTTGATCCTTCATGTATCCCCCTAAATAAGCTAATTATCGTGTCAAGGAATGCAAATGCTTCCATTTCCTTACTTATAAAATCCTCTATTGAATGCTTTCTCTGCTTCAAGACACACTAACAACAGTGGTATTTTCTTATATTCTGCTTCTCTCTGGGTCATCATTGTTTTGTTAATGTTGTCAACTATTTGCCTACCCGTCACAAAACCAAAGTGATCCATATCTATCAGTTTTAGCAACACCTTTGATATTCTTTCAGCTAGTATAGAAATATAACACATTGTATTCATGGTTTAATGTTGAAATGGGTCTGTATGACACTGGGTCTGATGGGTCTTTACTGTCCTTATGTAATACAGTCACCATAGCTTTCTTCCAAGATGTTGGTGCCTCCTCTTGTTTTAAAATAATTTTAAATGAAATCTTCCAGATCTTTATCACTTTCTTCCTTCCTAATTTCCACAAGAATACCATATATTCCTGGAGACTTTCCTGAAGATTGATTTATAGATCACCATTTGTACCTTATCCGCTGTCTTAGGTAGTTGTTGAGCCTCACCTACCTCTAATCTTCTCTGTAATTATTTCCATGAGTACCCTTTCTTGATTTCCACATTTCCATGCTTTATACAAATTTTTATAAAATTACCAAAGTACCTGTTAAAACCTCTACAGGACCTATGGTTATTTTTCTTGTTATAGGCTCTGTAAGTTTGGCAAAAATCCTTTTTGCATTCTACTGCCTAAGGTGTTGTGCTAAATGTTTTTGTGCTCTAGAGTTATTATCAAAAATAGTTGCTTTAAATGGCAATCTTTCTAAACTCTTGCATGTTATACAGATATTCACTTATTTTCTGTTTAGCACTCTGCATTTGAGCCTCCTCTTGGTCTTAGAGATTCCTCTTATTCTGCAATTTGTTAACTTTTGTCAGCCCTTCTAATTAATTTCTGTTACTTCTTAATCATATCTCATTAACCATTATTTCTACCCTGTTTTTAAACTCCATGTTCATTTTATCCCACTCACAAGCTGTAACTTCTGAAGATATTTCTATTTTCCATAATAATTCTCAAATAACGTCTACTACCCATTCCTTAAATTCTCTCTTTTTTTCTTAGGTAGGCGGAAAAGGGCCATGCCACATTTCTATTTAATTGTCCTGCATTTTTGTCTTCATTTTTATTGGTGCATGATCTGAAATAGTTACTGGACGTGTGTCGAAGCTTTCAATTAAATGCGTATGTTTCTGTGAAATGTAATTTCTATCTAGTCTATCCCAATTATTGTACCTTGCAGAATAATATGCAAATTCTGTCAGAGTTCCTACTACTGAATTAATGTCTTCCATACCAAGTATTTTCTTAAATTTCTTTAGAAATCTACCCTCTTTTGTTATATTTTCCCTTCTGGGTCCTTGTGATACATCCTCACTATTGCAGATTAAGTTTCAGTCCTCACTTTTAAGTAATATTCTCTGCTGGAAGCTGATTAGTGCTCTGAAAATTTTCTTAAACTCCATAATAGCAGTTTTTGGTGAACTGTAAATACGTGGCAATGTAAGCTTTCTCCCTTGCCAATAGCGCCTTACTAATTAAAATCTGCCATTATTGTCTTTCTTTTCGTCTTCTGTCACTATGTAGCCCCTCTAGAAATTAGTATAATTACTCCCCTTTTCCTTTGTAGGTTAGGAGGTTGGGCAGTTCAAGCCAGTGGAGCTGTCTCAAAGCAGTACAGTGATGAGTTCTATATGAGCAATTTGCAGCAAAGCGGGCAATTCTGGCTTCTTGGCTGCTGTCTCTTATTTACTTCCTATAGTTACACTACCTTAATCTGTGCTGCATAAAACATTCCCACCCTCCTGCAAACAACTCAACTAGTATTCTCTGACGTTGAAAACTACCTTACCAAAGCTCAACGTATCCTCAGTCCAAAGAAAATAACTTATGATTATAACCAGTTCTAACAAAAACACTGATAACCGTCAATTCACTATCTACTCCAAAAATGCTACTCCAATTGCTCCAGTGGCACAGGCTAAGCTATTGGGAATAACTATAGACTCCCACCTAAAATATGATAGTCATCTCAACTTAACTATTAAAAAAGTACATGCCAAACCTGGGATCACTCTTCCGTATCAAACCATTTCTTACCAACAACACAAGATCAGCCATTGCTCGCTCCCAACTTCTATCCACCCTACTCTGTGCATCTCCCATTCTGACTAATCTCAACAAAACTGAACTAAGCAAAATAGAAGCCTGCTTTGCTGCAAATTGCTCATATAGAACTCATCACTGTACTGCTTTGACTCAGCTCCACTGGCTTGAACTGCCCAACCTCCTAACCTACAATCAGCTCTGCCTCTGTCATTCGATCTATTACCTCCCCAATAAGTGTTCTGCCCTCAAAAACCTAGTACAACATCACTCGGCCAAAAGGCCTCTTAGATCATCAGGCAAACGTCTACTAGAAGTCACCAGCAGCTACAATACCTTTGGAGATGCGCTATATAGTAGTTCATTGGCTAAAAAATGGAACTCTGTCCCCACTAGCATTAAAACACATCATCCAAAGCCTCCTTTAAATGTAAAATAAAATAAAAATAAAAAATAAATAAATACTCGGAATGTACAGTTGCCTTCAGCTGCAGACTTCTTGACTCCCACTAAACAATGATAATGGAAAAAAGAAGAAAACAAGCTAATATATTTGCAGTTCTAAGAATTTAGCATTTAAGTTTGTCATTTTTTCTTATTTCGAAACCTACTTGATAGCACAACACACTTGTTTATGGCTTAAGCTAATGACATTAATCTAGATATTTACCCATGTAAAACTAAGACAAAATTTCTTAATTCTACACGTATCATGCATATCCCCAAGAGAAGTAGTCCATACGTTCTGTAAGTGGGACACTGTCTTTTCTTTTGACCAGTAAATTACATTACATATGCCAGTTGCTTAGTCTCCCTAGTTACATGCATTCAGTAAATGAAAGAAAACTGTTCTAAATTGTCCCTCCTTGTTAATTAAGTATCCACTATAAAATGATTGCTCTTTATAATAATTGACCAAAGTGTAGAAAGATTTACACTCAGCATCAGTTTGCTCAACTTCGCTTTGCTCCACTACTCTGCCTGCAGTTCCCACCTACCCCCTCTCACTCTGCCATTATACTTCCCACATGCACAGTTCACCTGTGACACCCATTCCCTAGCCCTCCCCAAACAACCTTACTACTATCATTATAAGAACTGGAATAAATGTCTTTATCTTTTAATTGCCAGGTGTTGTACTAGACAGATGCGAAATATCACAGTTTCTCCTTTATGCCAAATCTTTTTGTACCTTTCAGAATAAAAGTCTTTACTCATTAGATCTTTGATGAAGATGGTTTATTAGGAAGTAGCAGCATACAGTGGAAGTAGATATAGTAATCCAACAAGATCTGAACAAGACTTAACTGTCTCAAATAACAGTGCTGATGAACTGAACCAAACTGTTGCTAAAGATTACTCTGACTTCTGTAGCTCTGAAGAATGAGTTGTACTGTCCTTTAACTCTGAACTTAGAATTCTTTTTATACTCATTTCTGTATATTTAAACTGCTAGCTCTTTAAGCTAACTTCTGTACTCAGTCTTCTGAGTATCCAAACTGAACTGCTCTACTTCATCTCAACTGGACTGACTTCTGTCTAGAAAAGAATCTCTCATAATACCGAAACCCTGTAAATTTCCTAAAAGTTCTACACTTCTTTTTAGCCTTGGTTTCCAAGCTTTGTATTCTCTAAACAATTTCTGTTTTTATACCAGATGTTCTGTATACAGTTAGCACATCATAGGTTTATAGCCAAGTAGCTGCCTTCAAGGGCCATTTTAAGCTTAGCCAGTTTCCTTTTTTGTGCTTGAATTAATTTTTCCCATTTGGTTAGAGATTAGCCTTACCCATCCTGTGAGTGATAATTATATATTATCACTAATGATAAATAATAATAATCATAATAATAATAATAGTAGCAATAAGAGTTGAACCATAGATAATTTAAAGGGACTTATGTATGGGCTAAAGTATTTAGGAGCTGTCTCTGTCCTTTAGTAGTACAGGAGGTGGTCTTGGAGTAAATTTTCTGATTCCCATCCATAGTTCCAAGTTGTTTTTTGTGGATAGGAAGTCAGTTCCAGAGTAGTGGTATCCTATGTGTGATGTACTTGTCCCTCCAAACTGTTCTGATGGTGTTGCAGAAGAGATTTATATCTGAGACTGAATATTTCTGATGCCGTTTGACTTGCTGATGTGCAGTAAATCCATCAGTGCTGGGTCACTGAATGTCTTGAATACAGGTGATCTCTTGGCAGTCTGTAGGATAGATACAGATTATAGTGACAGGACTTGGAGTTGGTCCATGTAAGACATTGTTTACGCCATGTATCCTTTTAATAAGATATTTCTATGGGCATTTCAGTTTTTGCAAGTGTTTAGACAGATGCATGCTGAGGGGGCATTATATTCAGTGATTGGCCTAATGAAGGCTGAGTAAAGGGGGACAATGACATCCCTAGATGTAAACACAATCCCATTGTCTATAAGCTGTGCAATGTAGAAGGACTTTCTTACAATAATGGACACATGTTGGTCAAACGTTAGGCCACTGTCTACAAAAGTTCCTAAATCCTGAGCAGCTGGGTACTCTCAGGGTTGTATTGTTAATGCGGTAGTTCCCTGGGATAAATGACTTCCTAAAGGATACAGTAATGCATTTTTTTTTTTGCATTTAGTTTCAGACCATGATTTACTTATTTGGGACATATCTTCCTGCAAGATGGCAAAGTCATATTGGAGATTCAACATCTGTTACTAGCTTGCACTCATCTGCAAACTTAAGCAGCCAGAGCCCTTTGGTATCTGTTTTTGCTTCAGAAAAGTAGATGCCAAACATGAGCGGTCCCATCACAGAAGCTTGGGGGACTCCACTGGTGACTGGTCTCTTTGTGGAGGTAGCGTCTCCTATTTTGATGACCTGCATCCTCTCTCTTAGCCAGTTGGCAATCCAGTGGATGACATAGGAGTTTATTCCCAGTTTATTTAGCTTTTCTACTGTGCCTGAATGGGGAATTGGCTTAAAACCTTTGGCTGGGTTGAGGTGTGCAGTCTGTACCATTTTGCCTTCATCTGTTGCTTTGGTGACCTTATCAAAAAATTCCATGAGGTTCAGTAAGCATGACCTGCCCTTGACAGATCCAAACTGAGATGAGTTTAGTGTTTGGAGTTTTTTTGATTTGATTAGTTCCATGATGCATCATACCATGGCTTTGTATATGAGGCTGGTCAGACTTGTGGGTCTTCAATTGTCTGGGTCTCTGAAACATCTTTCCTTATGCAGGGGAATGGACTGTAGCTGTTCTTCATTCACTTGGTACAAAACCTGTATTGAAGCTGAGATTGAACAGTGTTAAGTGTATAGCTAAGTCGTGCTTCATATAATTTAAGAATCATCCGGGTATGTTGTCTGGACCCATCGATACAGTATTGTTAGCTTTTGATTGCACTTTTAGGACTTGGGCTTGTGTGATAGCTGGAGGTAAGCCAGTTTCAGGTACATCTTCAAGAACCGACAGAAGGGAGAGAGGGGTAAACTTAAGAGATAAATTTATCTGCCAGTAGGTTCGCTTATGTCTTCAGCCCCATTATAGGCAACATTATTTACAATCGGCTTAGTGCATTGTACTTTTGAGATTACGAACATAACTAAAAAAATGCCTTGTGATTGTCTGATTACTTCAGAAAAGTAGATGCCAAACAGGAAATGTGCCAGTACAGAAGACTGGAGACTCTACTGATGACTGGTCTGTTTGTGGAGGTAATGTCCCTTATTTTGCTGTCCTGCATCCTCTCTGTAAGCCAGTTGGCAATCCATTGGTAGCTGTTCTAGACTCAAACTTGACTTTGGTACATTTTATTAAGCTCTTGAATTGTTTATTTCAGTGACAAGGTCTAACATTCTGGGAATTACTCTTCTTGCTTTTGGAAAACAAAAGTCTTCTCATTTTATTATAAAGCCTGTTGATGTTATGGTTCCACCATGTGGGTTTGTTTCTGGGGTTTGCTGTGCACTTGTTCCTGTGGGGTACAGCTGCTTACATGCTAGTATAGTGTGGTGGTGTACATTTTGAGTATTCAGTGGAGTTAGAGTTTGGTGGGGATTTGAAGCTTGCCTGTGTATCAGGAGTAGGTAGTTTATCTTGGGTGGAAGTGATCTCTGGATTTAGTTTTATTTTGAAGGAGACTGTATTATGGTTAGACTTAACAAGTGATGAAGATACACAAGGAATGGTGAAAGGTGCTTCCATGTTAGTAAGGATAAGATCCAAGATGTTATTCCCTCTAGTGGGTATTCTTATTGTTCCAGTGCATTTGTTTTGACAAAGTTTAGGAATCTGTGTGCTTGTGTACTAGTGGTGGTGTAGGCTTCTCAGTCTACTGTTGGATAGTTTAAAGCACCTAGGAAAATGGTATTTGGTTTAATACTGAGTGATTCTACTTCATGTAGATATACTCTGTGTCTTTCCTGTGTCATAGAGATTGTTCTATAGCTAGCTAATAAGATGGTACTGGACTTTTCTGATGGTTATTTTGACATGAAGAGGCTCTAGTGCATCATGCTACTTTACCAGCCTTGATGCGAGTCTCCTCTGGTGTCGCTCGTCTGTCAGGATAAAACAAACGTCTGTGGGTTCTGTTCAAACAGCTTTATTATGTACAAACACATCAGGATTGAGGCTTAAGAACTTTAACTTAACTCATTAACCTAGAGTACCATTACAGGGCGCATCTAAGGTTACATCCGAGCACTCCCTGAAACGAGAGCTTTTCTTGTACATTACACCCGAGTGCCGTCCAGTAGCGAGAGTATGTTTATAAGCACAGCTTAACTCCACTGCCGAAAACTAAGTTGAAAAGGTACCTAAACTTTAAGTACCTTCTCAACTTTATTTTTAAAGTGCAGTTGATTGTTTACATAGGTTTTTTTTCAGAGAAACTCTGCTTTTTGTTACTGTAATCTCTCACAGCTAGCCGATTTTGTCAGCTTTGCATTATATTGTACACAGTTGTCCTGGTGACAAATGCACACTCCCTTTCTTCCTTCCTTCATTTGCAGTAAGTAAAAAAAGACTAAATGCTCTAAAGCTGTATAATTGCATGTTTCAGAAAATAATGAAAGACTTTAGCCCGCAGTCACAGCCAATCAGATTCGTGACTGATGGCCACCTGTATGACATCTCTGCCTCCACACTTCACAATTCTTTGGTTGTGGTAATAAAAAGGGATTCCTGTAGCAGCATTGCTCCCTTTTTCTTTAGAGATGACATATATTACACAGAGCCTGCTACAGGATCCCTCTTCACAGAAAACCAGTGCATTTTCACCATGAGGTAAGGGAAATTTCAGGTAAGCAAATTTTTTTGTAGCCTGCAGTTCCGGACATTCATTTGTGTGTTTATGTATGTGTGCAATGTGGTTATGTTTCTGTTTGCACGTGTGAGTGAATGAAAGTAGAATTTGTGTGTGTGGGTTTCTTTGTGAAAGCAGAGGAGACTATGTATGTGTGTATGAGAGAGAAAGCAGAGGAGACTATGTATGTGTGTATGAGAGAGTGAACAGCGAGATCGACGGAGCCTTTATTTTACACTCGCTGTTTAATGTAAAATAAAATACATGAAACTGAAAAGG
The DNA here is from genome assembly GCF_019279795.1 of Protopterus annectens. Classification (NCBI taxonomy): domain Eukaryota; kingdom Metazoa; phylum Chordata; order Ceratodontiformes; family Protopteridae; genus Protopterus; species Protopterus annectens. Next base: position 388,784 of record NC_056725.1, read on the forward strand.
TGTGTGTGAGTGTGTGTGTGTGTGTGTGTGTGTGTGTGTGTGTGTGTGTGTGTGTGTGTGTGTGTGTGTGTGTGTGTGTGTGTGTGTGTGTGTGTCTGCCTGTGACCGAGAGTGAGGAATGACAACAGTCCCTGGCAGCAGCAGTTATTGACACATTTTTGGTTCAGTGGAAGAGCAAGCAAGAAACAAGAAAACAGACGAATGGACTACATTTTTAATAATTTCTGCAGAATCGTGAACTCCCACAGCCCAGATATTTATTTGTCAGACGTCTTAATGGTTTCGATCTTCTCAATTTTGTAATAATGGTGCCAGACCTAGTGACAGAGCAGCTTTCCCAGTAACCCTTTGCATCTACATGTTTGCTGCACTGAGACAGAAGAAGGATGAACCCCTCCCAAGCCGTTGTATTATTTTTCCATGGCCACTCTGGATGAACTGTGAGTAAGAGTTATTAGCAAGACCGCACATGACTGAAGCCCCGATTTGCTGAGGTAAACATTACCGAATGTGTTTCTTTGTAGGTAGATCAGGTGACCTGGGCAGCGAGGCACCTCCGCTGCCGTTCCAAGGGGTTGGAAGGAGGTTTTTTTTTTTTTTTTGTGCTTGTTCCTGATGTTCATCATGTTTCACTGTTGCAGTCATTACTCTTGGGTTATCCTGCTGGCAGGCTACCCGCAGTTGGCCTGAATTCCAAAGTCCTGGTCCGGCGTCGGTTGCCGTCTCCTCTTCCCTGACGTCAGTGCGCCAGGAGTATAAAAGATGTAGCCGATGCCATTTTCTTCAGTCTTTCTTGCCGAGCGGTGCCCGAAGCAAAAGCAGTTCACAAGTGCCGGTCGGCTGACTCCTGAGATTTTCATATCCGAATTTCAGAACTGAAGTCTTCATTAAAGCTAAGTACCCCGTTGGGGAAACTTTTTTCTTGCTCCAGACAGATGTCAGAAAAAGTTAATAATTGTATTTCTTGTGGGAAGCAAATACCTCATAAGGACTTTCACTCTTACTGTATTCTTTGCCTAGGCCCCAACCACAACATTGCTAGCTGTCGGTTTTGCACTAGATTTAACCAACGCACTATTAAGCATCAGTTCGATTTTGCATTTCATTATTTTGGCCGAAGGTTTAATTATATAATGCCATTGGAACAGCCGACGATTTGAGTTTACAAAAAATGCAAGGACAAGGATAGGCATCCGAGGTACAAAACCAACGACGAGGCCTCCGCTAGGCCAGTCGCCGGTTCGCCAGCTCTCAGTGAGGCACCTTCGCAGCCCCTGGTGCCCGCTACCTCAGAGCCACAGGCCGCTTCCAACTCCCCTGTGGAGCCGACTGAGCCTCTGGCTACTCAAGGTATTGGACACTCGGAAATCATTCCCTCAGATGGGTCCGGAGCCGCTGAGCAGGCATCGGCTTCTGAAGGTGTCTTCAGACCTACACAGCTATATATTAAACCATCTTCAGCTTCAAAGACTAAAGCAGTTCTAAAGACAAAGAAACAAGTACAGCATTCTCCTACTCGGACTACAATGCCTAAAAAACAGATGCTTAAAATGGCCGAAGACCTAATTACTTTAATCAGGGGTTCCCATCCCCCTCCTGATAAGAGGCCTAGGCAAGAGAGAGAATATGATTCCTCTGATCAGGTTTCTATTTCCTCTGATTCCTCTTCTGAACAGGATTATTCCATTCCTCCTTATGAGGATTCTGATGCTGAAGAATCCATTCCTTCAGCCTCTCCTCCTGAGGATTATTCTTTTGGGAAAACACTGCATACCATGAGGGAGCCATTTCCACTGGGAAAGCCAAGATTACTCAGAATCTAAGTAAAGACTCGGAGACTTTCTGCTATTACCTCAGCACAGACCCCTTGCTATTCCACCTGTTCAAGACATTGTAGATGTATTTTCAGAGTCCGGCCTGTCCCCAGACTCTTTACCTCCTGCACCTGCTAAGCCTGACAGATACTACAGGGTCCCAGATTCTCATAGATTCCTATATAAAAACCCCGCTGCTGACCCAGAAACTATATCTCAGGGTCCCAAAGGGGTCAAGGCTTCCACTGCAAAAAACCCTGTCCCCGCTGATAGGGATTCTAGGGCACTGGACAGATGGGGGGAAAAAGTTTACACTTCTGCTACCTTGGCTGTAAGGGCTTTAATTTGTCAGTTTCATATGCTTAAATATCTGCAATACTTAATGTCACTGCTTAAACAGAAAATGTTGACAAATTCTGAATGTTCAGAGAACAAGGAAATGCAGGATTTATTGCATGCAACTGAACAAGTGGGAAAGCATACTTTGCAATGTGGTTATGATTCACTGGAGGCCTCTTGCAGGGCCGCTGTTACAGGTTCTGTTATTAGAAGGCATGCTTGGTTAAAGGAACAGAATCTACCCGATCATGTTAAAGCAAAATTATTAGATGCCCCATTACAACATGATACCTTGTTTGGTGCTAAAGCAGAAGAGGTGTTGAAGAAAAAGGAGGATAAAGTGAAATCCATGCAGACAGTTAAGGATTTTTTACAGGTACAGCCACCCAGATTTAGCAGGAACTGGCCTTCCAAAAATTGGTCCTTTCCAGTGGCAGATAGGCCACAAAGAGGCAGATACAGACGTCCCAGAGGCAGATCTCAGCCCCAAGGCTCATACAGGCCTAAACAATGGGGTGCTCCTACCTCCAAAAGTGGAGAAGACAAATCACAACCTTACAGGAAACAGTCCCAATGACTTTCCTCTGCCAGATCCAAGCACTTTTCTTTTGGCAGCCCCCTTAGGGGGAAAACTAGCACTTTTTCCACAAAATTGGCAAAAGATTACCCAAGACAAATGGGTCTTGAACATAGTGTCCCAGGGCTACAGGTTCTATTTTCAAACCCTACCAAGGGCAAAAGGTATGCCAGACTTGCCACACAATCAGTGGGCAGAGGCACAAAAGCAAATTTACAGCCTTCATGGACATGAGGGCCATTCAACAAGTACCACAACATGAGCAGGGGCAAGGATTTTACTCGAGACTTTTCTTGGTGCCCAGAAAGGACAAAACCTGGAGACCAATACTGGACCTGTCTATACTAAACATGTTTCTGGAGGTTCCAAAATTCAAGATGTTGACTCTACAGCAGCTACTGCCCATGGTGGGCAAGAAGGCTTGGCTCGTAAGTTTGGACCTAAAAGAGGCATACCTGCATGTCCCAATCAGACAATCTTGCAGAAGATAACTCAGATTCATAGTTGGCTCAATGCACTACCAATTCTCTGCACTGCCCTTTGGCTTATCTACTGCGACCAGGGTCTTCACAAAATGCCTGGCACCAGTAATTGCGTTTTGCAGACAAAGAGGAATTCAAATATATCCCTACTTGGATGACTACCTTATTCAAGCAGAGAACAAAGACATTCTTCTAAAGCATCTGGCATTTGTAAAAAGATTACTAATTTGCCTAGGGTACACATTAAACGAAAAGAAATCAAAACTAGTACCCTCTCAAGAGATAATATTCCTGGGTGCAAGCTTAAATACAACTGCCCAGATGGCTTATCTCACGCCAGACAAACAAAGGCAACTGACTTCTTACTTCAAAACGTTGGCAACAAAGACCCAGTTATCTGCAAGGAAAATCCTGCAGGCCTTGGGCTTCATGGCATCCTGCATTCTACTAATTCCATATGCCAGACTGCATATGAGGAAACTACAGTGGTATCTAAAAAGTGTTTGGACTCAGCATTGCCACAGCCTGGAGACAGTAATTACCCTTATTCCCTGCCTGCAACAGGAGTTTTGATGGTGGGCACAGGCCTGTCACCACAACAAGGGTCTGCCATTCACTTTACCCACTGCCAGACAGACTATTACAACGGATGCATCAGATTATGCCTGGAGGACCCATATGGCAGGAACATGTATTCAGGGCACATAGCCTGCAAGCCAGATGCATCTTCATATCAATCAAAAAGAGATGCTAGCTGTTCAAAATGCCCTGACAGCTTTCAAGGACCTACTGCATCCGGAACAGTTACTGATAAAGGACAATACTACGGTCATGTGGTATATAAACAAGCGGGGAAGCACACATTCCTACCCCCTCTGCAGACAATCTATGACCTTGTGAGACCCAGCATTAATTTACCAAGTTCACCTGCAAGCACAATTCCTGCCAGGAAAAACAAATACTCTGGCAAACGAACTAAGCAGCAACCTCATGGATCCCCATGAGTGGAAACTGTATCCACAAGTCTTCAGCATGATAATAAGGAAATGGGGATGCCCAGACATAGATCTATTTGCCTCCCCTCACAACTGACAATTACAGAGATGTTGCACAAGGATTTATCACAAACAAGCATGGAGAGTGGATGCCCTATCCTTCAGCTGGAAAAACCTAACAGTATACGCCTTTCCTGCACTGCTTCTCCATCCCAAGGTACTCCTAAAGGTCAGACAAGGGAAGCCAAAAATAATACTGACTGCACCAGACTGGCCATGCCAGCACTGGTACCCAATCCTAAAGAGCTTGTCTCAAGGCCCAGCATGGATATTACCTCAAATTTCCCACTTGCTGAGCCAACAAAACAATCTGATCCTGCACAGTCAACTCAGGACCTTAAATCTGGCAGCATGGTGGATAATGTAGCCATTCAGAACACTCCTCTTTTAAAAGCTGTTATGGATGTTATCTTGGAGACCAGGAGGCCCAGTACCAGAAAATCTTATGCAGAAAAATGGAAGAGATTCTGTGCTTGGAACCAGGAACAAGGCATTGACACATATGTACCAAATATTCCTCAGATTTTACAATACCTAACTGAGATGCTGGACAAAGGCCTTTCCTTTTCTTCAATTAAGATTCATGCCTCTGCCATTTCAGCCCATTACAATACGGAACCTCCTATCTTTTCTCATCCTTTAATAAGGCAGTACCTCAGAGGGGCCAAAAACATAAGACCTCCAAGGAGTGCACCAATACCTGCATGGGACCTCAATTATGTCTTGAAAAAACTCACACTGCCTCCCTTTGAGCCAGCCTCAACAGCTGATATAAAATTCTTATCCTGAAAAACAGCTGTGCTACTGGCAATAACCTCTGCAAGACGAGTCTCGGAGTTGCAAGCACTCATGGCTGTGGAATCTTTTATAATTTTTCATCCAGACAGGGTTTCTCTGTGGACAAACCCAACATTTATGCCTAAGGTGGTGTCCAGTGTGGCCCTCAACCAAACCATTCACTTGCCTACCTTTTATCCAAACCCACAGAACAAGGGGAGAAAATTCTGCATTCTTTGGATGTACACAGGCAGCTACGCTTCTACTTGGACAGAACTAAAGCTTTCAGAAAGACTGAGCAACTTTTAGTGTCATATGCTGCAGGATCACAAGGAAAGGCTATCACAAAACAGACCATTTCTAAATGGATAGGTCATTGCATCCGTTTCTGCTGTTCTCAGCATGGCAAATCAGTGCCTAAGGGCATTAGGCCTCATTCTACCAGAGCAGCAGCCACTTCAGCAGCCTTCCTCAGAGGAGTACCAACCAAAGACATCTTAGAGGCTGCAACTTGGAGTTCAGTGCACACTTTTACAAAGCACTACCACTTACCTCTTTACTCTAAATCCAGAGGAGGCTTTGCCGCTGCAGTGCTGCAGGGCCTCATAGCCTCTGATAACCCTTTTTAGCTCAGCAACCCATACTCAGCTTTGGGATTCAACCCAAGAGTAATGACTGCAACAGTGAAACACGATGAACATAGTACAGTTGTGTACCTACCATAAATGTAGATGTTCAAGTGTATTCACTGTTGCAGTCCAGGTTACCCTCCCTCCGTCCCCCTTTCTTTTGCTGGGGTTCATCTGTACTTCTCTATTCTATACAACCTATGTGGTGTATTTGCTTGTAGATGAAGGAAATGTTTCTTTACTGCATGTATGTTTATTTGCATAATATATTTAGCCTACCCTTTTGGGGGGCACCTGACATCTGGGGCAAGAAAAACTGAAGAAAATGGCATCGGCTGCATCTTTTATACCCCTGGCGCACTGACGTCAGGGAAGAGGCGACAGCAACCGATGCCGGACCAGGACTTTGGAATTCAGGCCGACTGCGGGTAGCCTGCCAGCAGGATAACCCAAGAGTAATGACTGCAACAGTGAATACACTCGAACATCTACATTTATTGTAGGTGAACAACTGTACTTTCATCATGACAGAAATTGTCTGGTAGTCTTGTATGACTATAAATAAGTTAAAACGTGTGTTTTTGTGCAGATGATGGAAATATTTGATGTCCCAGGGAAGAGCCTGTTGACTACTAGCTGTATGTGTAATTGGCATGTGTTTTCACTTGTATGGTTTGCAGGAGCAGATGGCTGATTTATTTACATTTAGCAAAAAGCGCATTTCCAAAACGCAACTGAGCGACTGACACTTATTATCCCAACCATTTAATTTATAGAGTATTTGATAGGGAGTACTTTAGAGAAGAATAGGAGATGACAAAATAGCAACCTGCACAGGCTGTCTGTAGTCAGAAGAGGGAACACTTTGAACTGTACCATTGTTAGTAAAGGAAGCAAAGATAAGGAAATGCCTCCTCCTTACTCATCTAAGGATAAGGAATTTTGCACACAACAAATGCATCCCCGAGTCCATATACAGACCATGATAATGATGCTTTGCAGTCTTCTGAGTCTCATCTGGAGTTGATTTCATTTAATGAGAAAATCATGCAGGTGAATTTCTTTGTGACCTGCTTGAGTTAGCTTATTGCCAAAAATATCTTGCAGAGTGAACTGCAGCATTGAGGACCATCTCTAACAGAATCCCATGGTAGTGTTCTTTCTACCAGTAAGAATTCAGAAGGTTTTTTAGAAGATCCCACACTCTGGGACAGCATTGTATCAGGTGACATTTTATGCCAAGGCAGTGTTCATCAGCTACATAAGCACATTTATCTCCTGAGCCCATCAGTACTTTTTTGCCACACTCCTGTGAGATAACTGGTGGGAGCTTGAGTCATGGGTGCAGGATCAAACTCTTAATAACCTTGATCTGAACCAGTACTATACCTGATGTGAATTGCTATCCTGAGTTGCTTTCCACTTACATGAGGACTGTATTCACCAAGCACCTTGTTAGTGCAGTTCTAGTGGTCAGGCTGACTACATTCATGAGCCTTTACTGTTTTTTCTGTGGCTAGGGTGAACTGTTGTGTTAAAAGCATTGGACAGGTGTGGAAAGAGAGTTTATACTTTTGTCACTTCAGAGCCGATGGCCTTAACATCATTTCACCTGTTCATAGTCCTGTTCTCACTAGTGGAACTGGCACTGGGCAAGCTTCAGAATGTTTCTTATTCTGGGAGTCAGAGAAAGATCTTTTTCTGACCTTTCTGTGGTTGTTCAGGTGGGCTTCCATGTATCTTGCTGTAATATGAATTGTGCAGATGCAGTGGCCAGGGTTAGAAAATCAAGTGTATGCCAGTGCAGAAAAGCATAGCTGAGATTATCCTTCCTTCGGAATCGACTGTCATAATGAATTTTTAATTTCTAATTTAAGGAGGGAATATGTGTTAGCCAGGCATTCTAGGACCCTTTTGATGACCTCATATGGATAAGTTGACTCCACTGTTGCAACGTCATTTCCCTCCTCCACTCTACGTCCTTTTTCATAAATAGGAGGAAGTTTCATTATTGCCCAAGGAGGAATGCTACGCATCTTTTTGTGCCCACCTAACACTGCACCAGTTAGGCCTCTTTAGGAGACTGCTATTTTCTTTTTTTTTTTGGGAGCAACCCAGCCTCCAGTCTGAGCTTCCATGAGGTGGATGTCTTAGGTTAGCAGATGAAATAGTTTTTAGGTACTGGAGATGACTAGGAGTTATCCTTCATCATTTTCTGAGGCATCGCACTTAGTTCAGAGTGTTGCCTCTTGAGGGCTGCTTTAGTGTTCCAGGCCTTCCAAAGTGTTAGCAATTGTGGCCTAAGCCTTGCAAGACCTGAATATCTGTAGATTTCTTCTTAGGTTGACTAGGTATTGCTAACCCTGTCAGTGGACTTTTTGGCAAATCTTAATTTGGTTGCCCCCATGGCTTTTTGTCCTGAAAAATTTTGCTACAAATTGGATAACATCCTCCTTGACTTCTTCTTGAAGGATAGCCTTCATTAGTGCTGGTGTGGTCCCTCTATGGCAGTAATTCATGACTTTGATTGAGATTGGAAAATCATAGCTTGGCTGCCTGGTTGAGGACATTGAAGAGGTCTCAGCTGAGATCCTGCTACATCGTTTTTGGTCAGGTAGAACCACCTTTACTTTTGGCAACATTTGCACACCTGAGGACACAGATGCTGAAATCGACTGTGGAGTGTCTGTTGTGGTAGAGCCACAACATTTCTACAGACTTTCAGAATTTCTGCAAACTTTCTCTTGGTGTCCAATCCCTGTTTTTGGACCCTGATGTGATTATGATAGATGACTGGCCCTTCCCTTTCTGTATTTGTGACTCATCACAGATTTTGGCAACATTCATTTCACTTGCTGGGGGTGGAGAGCTCCTTAGGCTGACTTGTAGTGTGTTTCTCCCACGGGATTGGGGTAGTCAGCATTTAAACTAGATGGAACTTGAGCAGTGCTGCTGGCTCTTCAGGCCTTGGTGACAAGCTGGTTCTAGGACCTTTTGTCATTTGGTCTGGAGACCACTCCATTGTGGTTGGGTGTAGATTTAGGCAGTCAGTTCCTTGGTGATAAGGGTACCTCAGGATGCTGTTGTAGACAATCTGATCCAACTGTTTTCTGTTGGATTTTCAAAGAAGTTTAAGGTTGTTAAGAAGTCTTTCATTGGTTCTGGGCTTGGACAGAGCAGTAGTATGTGTTGTCCCATTCAGTTGTTACAGGTATCCTTGGAGTTTTGGACACCTGCAGAATGTGGGACTTTTGTGAATGAGTTCTCTGACTTCCTCATCACCCTTGTATATATTCATCCCCGATTGTTCATGTGGGTGGCTTTAATGTTTGGGGTGTTGAAGCCAGTAAACTCTTCATGGCACTTTTTCATATTGTAGAGAGTGTTGGCTTCAGTTAGTGTTAAAAGTGCCACCGATGTCCAGGGACACCCGTTGGACTCTATCTTTCAGCTTTGTGCTTAAACCATGGATCTTTTGGGGAAAACCTGTCTTGTGGTCTGACCACTGCCTGAGTCACTTCAAGCTGGGGCTTTTATTGATGCAACCATCTGATATTGAACTGATTTAAGATGGGCATTTTAGTAAAATCTCTCAATGCAATACAATCAGTGCTGATGCCCCAGACTGTTTAGCTGCTGCTTATAGTAAAGCAATTTGAACTGTGTTTAATTCTAAACATTTTGAAATGTGCTGAGTAGAACAGGAGGTAGAATTATTGTTGTTATTTTTTTATTATTATTCAGATTAAAGATTACAGGTAAGGAATAGGTAATATGAATAAAGGTAAGAACTGTGACAGATTTCCCTTCAGGAGCATAAAGCTATCACATCCTCCTCAACTACTGGTTAGCTGTTCCACTTTGTAGCTGTGAATATAGTGACCACTGGCTGATAAACCTGGGGCAGAATTGTATTGCTTAAAGGAAAGTTAATATCATTGTTATTCGTGGGTGCTCCCTGGTTGCTGTCTTATTTAAACAGAAAAGAAAGATCACCCTTAATATTTTATAGTTTCTTCAACTGCTACTTAAAATCCATGAACTGTTCTGTGAAAGTGTTTCTAAATGCATTTACATGGGGGTGGGGTCAAGCAAAAATATTTTCTGGAATTAAATACAAAAGATAGAAATGACTTATGTAGAAACCACTGGGGTACTGAATGCTGTGCAGTGTGGCTTTATACTGATATTTAGGAAGTATGGGTTAATAAGTCTGATCGAGTTAATAGTGAATCGAGCTAATGTTGTCATTGCTCAACTAGATATTTTGGGAAATATTTTTTCCTTTTTTTACTTCGGTGTGTTATTGTAACCAGAGGGATAGTTAGGTGAGATAACATGGCCATTTTTGGATTAGTTCTTAGACGGATCAGCCAGATAAGTTTGACATTTTTGCTTGACTTACTGTATTTCTAGTGATTACACTCACTGGTTGCCTGAGTGAGATAAGGGTTATTGCTTGCTGACTATTACCAGCATGGAGCTACCATATATTTTGGACATTTTTCTTGCCTTTGTCAGTCATGTGTGGGATTTAGGTGGTAGGAAGGGCTCAGTAATATCTAAGTGTTGTACTGATTTACTGAATTACACAGGTCTTCTTACTGATGGTAATGAGTGTGTGTGTGTTACATAACAGCTGCACAAGGTAATATAATGAATGCCTACTCAAGAGGTTATGTGCAGCAATTATCACCCGTGTCTGAGCATGCATAACTTTGCAGTGATGAAATGCAGATCATTATCACATTACAATAAGTGCAGTTACACTATAATAACTAGTCATTATCACTTCTCAGGTAAAACTCTCAGCAACTGTCACAGCTATTCACAGTAGTAGAAGTCATTATCACATTGCTGATTGCACAAGCCAGATTTGGGGTTTCTGTACTTGGAGTCCGTGTAAGCCCACCCCCAGCTTATTTCTGTGATTTTTACAATGTCAAGTTACTGCAGTAGTTCTTTTTTATTCTTCTTTTGTCTGGCTGCTGTCCTAGGTAAGCATGGCCTTGGGGGGGGGGGGGGGTGCCACTGTGATGCAATGTTTCCCTCTGGGAAAGGAAACATGCAAACAGACAAGGTCAGGATCAGTCTTGCTTTTTCTCTTTACATGTGCCCTTTCTGCGCCCCCTTGTCAGTGTCCACCCATGCAGTATTTCAGTTAAGGTAGGGTAAAACTGTATCTTCTGATGGTGTATGCATCAGTGGGCAGCACACATAGACACCTGGCACTGGGGAACTTGGAAACTTTTCAGCTCAGTCCCACTGGGCTGCTTTCCAGGATATGCATGGTTTTATGGGTGCAACTTTGCCTTCAGTCCCTCCCCGAAAGGCCTCCAGCAAAAAGAAAGAGTCTAGGCATGTCTTTCAGCAATGCAATGTGGCCTTTCACTCTCCCTCCACTCTGGTACGGTAAATGTAGGAAGGTCAGGGCAGCAATTAGTAAGTTACTTCCATCCCTCATCCCTTAGGTCCATTGTTGAATGGGCACATGTAAGAAGAAAAGGCAGAGGTAAGGCAGACTGCTGACACTGAAGGAGGTCATGAGACAGTAGAGGTATCAGCAGTCTGAGTGAGCAGCCAGCACAGGTGTGGGACACTTCAGATAACCACCAGCTGGAGCCCCATGCCTGTCCTTGACATATTAGTGGAGCGGTGGTCCTTACCCTGCTTTTTCTCTTTACATGTGCCCTTTCTGTGCCCTTTTGTCAGTGTCCACCCATGCAGTATTTCAGCTAAGGTAAGGTAAGACTGTATCTTCCGATGTTCTCAGTCATCATGTGTAATTTGGTGTTTTCACATGTCGTAGGTATGTACCTCTGTATCATCATCACCAGTTATGTACCTAATGCAAAGAACACTGCCCCTGTGGATAGGATGGAAGATTTGGATGGGCTAACCAGGTAATGCATATGATCTACATATATATGTAGTCTTCCAATACATCTGTCAAATATCCATAGTAATCTGTTTTGCATTTTCTTTCCTGTGCAGGTTTGTCCACCAGGAGAGCGACAAGTGAGTGTGTGGGTATGTGGCCATTCCTGCATTCACTGGGCTGCCAGCCATGCCTCCAAAACTGAAAACTGGTACAACTTGAGCTTCCCCACATCCAGTGTGAAGGTATTCTGGATTGCAAGAAGAGGTACGCATTGGAGCGGAGTGCTGCAGTTGTTGGAAGAAAAGTGTTTCATGTACCCTGAGCCCGACATTCTTGTGCTGCACATTGGAGGGAATGATGTCATCAGTCAACCACTCGGAAGGTTGCAGTTTCAAATCGCAGCAATATTTGAACACCTGCAGTCGTGGTGGCCACATCATTTACTGTGGTCTGATATAATTCCTCGACAGATATGGAAAACAGCATACAGTCAACGAGCAGCTCACAAGGCCAAACGTTTACAGAATGGGTTCATGCATGGCTTGGTGCACAGGGTTGGTGGATCGACAATCTGCTATAACAGCATCACCACAGAAGATGTTCACCTGTTCAAAAGGGATGGCATTCACCTAACTCAGGAGGGTATTGCATTGTTGTTGACTGACCTCCACAATGGTGTGAGGAGAGCTATGCAGGATTGGTAACATGCAGCTTGTGAGAAGAATGGAAAACACCCATGACCAAGTAGGACCAGTATAGTAAGTAAAACTCTTATTATGAAATGTGTTGTGTAAAATATATTTTTATGAGTTTGGCAAATAACCGTGGTAAGGAGCTGATGAGGATGCTGAGAAAGAACAACTGTTTCAGGAGAGTGCTACCACGTACAATCTAATATGTCAGTGACCATCCTGAAATACTTCTTTTTTGGTCTGCTTTTATCAGGCGTGTATAGAGTTTAGATGACAGGAAGAGCTTACTAATACAGAACTTGATCCCTTAGGTCCATTGCTGAATGGACACATGTAAAGAGAAAAGGCAGAGGTAAGGCAGACTTCTGACACTGAAGGAGGTTGTGAGACTGCAGTGGTATCAGCTGTCTGAATGGGTAGCTAGCACAGCTATCGGACAGATCAGATGGCCTTGCTTGCCACTGAAGTCCCATGCCTGTCCTGGGTTCATTAGTGGAGTGGCGGTCCTTACCTTGCTTTTTCTCTTTACATGTACCCATTCAACAGTATGTTGGCTACACCAAGAATGTGTATATTTACAATCATGTGTGTCTACATGGGAAAACAACCAGTTCTGAATGCTGTACACATGCACATATATCAGTTTTGTTAGGACTCAGGTTATGGAAATTATTATTTTTTCATATTTTGGTAAATAACTTTGCAAGGGAGCATGTCAGTGTGCCAATTCATACCTGATTTTGAAGACAGTACTGACAGTTCCAACACTGTAAAAGAACTCTCTCTGTATGTTGTACAGATATCAAAGTTTGTTTCGGACTTAGGTTATGGAAATTATGATTTTTATTCATAATTTGGTAAATAAGTTTGCAAAGGAGCATCTGAGTGTGTTAAGTAGTACCTCATTTTGAAGACAGTATTGATAGTTCCAACATGGTAAAAGAACTGTTGCTGTATGTTGTACACATGTACAGATATCAAAGTTTGTTTCGACTTAGGTTATAGAAATTATGATTTTTTTCATATTTTGGTAAATAACTTTGCAAGGGAGCATCTGAATGTGCTAAGTAATACCTCATTTTGAAGACAGTATTGCTGGTTCCAACATGGTAAAAGAATTGTGCCTATATGTTGTACACATGCGCAGATATCAAAGTTTGTTTGGAGTTAGGTTATGGAAATTATGATTTTTTTCATATTTTGGTAAATAACTTTGCAAGGGAGCATGTCAGTGTGCCAAGTAATACCTCATTTTAAAGAGTGTTACTCCTTACACCATGGTAAAAGAACTGTGTCTGTGCATTGTACACATGTTATGATATCACAGTTTTAGTCTTGTAGGATTATGAAAAGTATAGGTGCAGCTGTAGCATTGTTGCCTCACAACAAGAGGTTCTTCCGTTCGATTCTCAGCTGGAGCGCATTCTGTGTGGAGTCTGCATGTCATCCCCGTGGTCGAGTGGCGTTCAAAAGACATGCATAGAATGGGTGTGCCTTCGTTGAAGGTTGGGCGTCAAGCTGGCACCTCGGCACCCGTAAAAAATATACTGCCAATCATTAGTGGACAGGAGTTCCGCTGTGGCGACCCCTAACCGGGAAAAACCAAAAGATCAACAACATACATTTCCAATACTTCTCATTATTATGCCTATATCTTTGCAAGGGAGCATGGTGATCACACAAATGATGCTTCGTTTTGAAGATGATATTGAGATACACAACTTCTACACTGAAATGTACGCTCTGTCTGTTACAGGTGATGAGATATCATGCTTTGTTTATCAATTATGAGAAATTTATTAGTCATATTTCTATGAATATCTCCATATAGGAGCATCACACAGTAATGGTTAAGGTATCATTTTAAAGCTGACATTCATACTAACAAATTAAATACAAATTGTATGGGTCTGCATGGTACATTGACCAAGATATTGTGATTTGCTTTTCCAAAAAGGTAAAAAATATGCACAGTATCAACATTCCTTGCCAAATATTTAATAATGATATGCACTATCCACATTTACACAGTTGGAAAGGTCAGTGTCCGCTGAACTTTTGCATTTACATTTTTAGTCTAGCTCTTATAGAGTTATGAACATTTGTTTTCTGTATGGTATTACAAATGGATTTTCTGAAAACAAGCTCAGGCTGCACTGTTGTTCCTATGGTGGAATTAAGCAGGCAGCTTTTTCTGAGCTGCTCCGGAGTGAATGAGTTAAATAAACTTGTTAACAAACTTGCTATTACACTCATACATGCTCACTCTGGCTGCACTCTCAAAATGGCACTGATACTAGCACGTGCTTGCTATTTATATGCACGTACTGTCCTTGAACTCCTTCTTAAAGGTACAACATGCACACATTATACATCCTCCCTCTTTGAGAAATGAGTCCTGCATTATTGACAACATTGATTGAATGCAATTGATAGAAATAATTCTTTGACCTGCAATTATAAAGAACTAAATATATATAGACAGTTATGTCTAGGTCACTGTGTATTTCACACTAGGTCTGGAAATACGACCAAATCATGTGACGTAGAAATTAGAATTAGGTCTAGCAACTGGGACTATCCCTGCTGAATGTTCAGCTTTGGGGACACCAGGAACATCATCAGGGATGGAATTAGGAGTTAAGACACATTCTGCAACGGGAACATTGTCTGGATTGCTCTGAGATCTAGAGTCTGTGTCACAGGAACAATGCTGCGATTTCGATTTTGATACAGGAAGAAGATGTTTGCGATTTCTTCTGTACTCCATACCCTCAGATTCTACAAAGTAGGATCTCGGCACATATACCTGTTACTTGACCAGTCCAGTTGAAACCTTTCACCGTTTGTATCCTCACTGTCTTTCCTCCTTTCAATGGACAAAGAAATCTGCTCCATTTGTCATAGCTGGACTTCTGGAAAGAACACTTTCTGAATAGTTAGGCTTTGATTCTGTTGTTCTTTGCTTTAGGCCTCAACAAACTGGAACTGATAGGCAGTGTTGTTCTGGTTTGCCTAGATAAGTCTCTGAGCAGGTGAGCCAAGTATATCGTCATAGGGTATGTTTATAAACTTGAGTAAATTCAAAAAGACATTGGTATTATCACGCTTTGACTTCACTAATAATTGCTTTGCACTCTGTACTGCACATTCAGCTAGTCCATTTGACTGTGGGTATTCTGGACTACTAGTAACATGTACAAAGTCACGTTCTTTTGCAAATTTCTGAAACAACAGACTGGTAAATTGGTTACCATTGTCAGAAATAACTTTGTGTGGACTACCATGGACTGAGAAATGACGTTTCAACTTGGTGATAACAGCAGTGGACGTTGGGTTAGGTAGTAAATTGATCTCAAACCAGTTCAAATAAGAGTTTACCAACACTAAGTAATGCTGATTGTTCCACTCAATTATATCAGTGGCTACTGTTGACCAAGGTAGTTCAGGAACTTGACTTAGCTGAAGTGTTTCTTTTTGCAAATACGGTTTAGTACTATTGCATACTGAACAAGAAGAACATACTTTATCAATATCTTTTGCTAGAGAAGGCCAAAATACTAGTCCTGTCGCCCATCTTTTTGTAGATTCGGAACCTGGGTGACCACTCTGCAAAATCTGGATATATTCATGTTGTAAGAAAGCAGGAACAACAATTTCAGGACCTTTGAAAATGATGCCATCTTCCATCAATATTTCATCTCTGTAAGAAAAATATGTTTGCACTTCATGTGGCACAATAGATTGCTTTGATGGACATCCAGCAGTAATGTAGTGGTTGAGCTTTTGCAAAATTGGATCCGTCTTTGTATGATCTCTCAGCTCATCAAATCTCGTGGTAGAAAAATTTCGCACTTCCACGACATCAGTCAAAATTCTCTGCATTAAGCTGTTCCCTTGTATTTCTTGACGATTTGGATAAGGTATCAGCCAGATAAAGAAGTTTGCCTTTTGTGTAGACCATTTTGAAGTTTGTACTTTTGCAATCTGAGCATCATTCTTTGTAATCTCGCTGAAGCTAATTGCATAGGCTTCTTTAAAATAGTGACTAAAGGTTGGTGGTTTCAATCTGAATAGCTCTACCATAAATATAATCATGAAACTTTGAACATGCAAATACTATTGCTATAAGTTCTTTCTCAATTTGAGCACATTGCATTTCAGTTTGGGTTAGAGTTCTAGATGCATAGTAATACTGATCTGCCTTCTTGAAGAATAACTGCACCAAGACCAAGTTTTGAAGCATCACAGGAAAGAGTGACTGGTTTATTGACATCATAGTATCTTAATGTAGGTGAGCTGGCAATTTGCTGCTTAAGGTCTTCAAATGCCCTCTGGTGCTGTTCCAACCAAGACCATGTAACATTTTTGCATGTCAGCTCTCTCAAAGGTGCTGTCAACCCACTGAGATGTGGTATAAACTTGACTAAATAATTGACCATACCAAGAAAACACGTTAGAGCCTGAATATTATCTGGTGCTGGCCTCTCTTGAATGGCTACTTGCTTGGATGGGTCTGGTTGAAAGCCAGTGCTGATAATAAATGAATGACCTACATATGTAACTTCTGGTAGTCTGAATTTGCACTTTAGAGGATTGAGCTTAAGTTCACTTCACTTGCTCTGTCTAGAACTTTCCTAAGGTTTTTGTTTTAGTAACATTGCTTGTCCTGTCTCAATCCAGGAATCCAAGTTTCCTTCTCTCTGGGAAAAAAAAATAGACATTATCACTCTACAGTCTACACAAAAGAAAAAAGTCAACAGACATCACTAATTTTAGACCTATAGCAATCTTACCCCCCCCCCCTCCAAAATATGTGAAAAATGTATTAAAAAACAGTTTTTCCTGCAGAAGATAGTTTAGCAATTACCCCCCACATAACTTGGCTTCTGTCCCTCCCATGCTACTAACACTGCACATCTAATCTTTATAGATACTGTCAGTAAAGCTGGAGATAATGGCAAACTAGTCTCCTTATTTCTAGACTTGTTTAAAGCCTTCAACACAGTTTGTCATAAAAAACTTGCACTTCAAATGTTCTCACTAGGCCTATCCCAGGTAAGTTCTTGGCATCTTCCCTTTCTGTAACTTTCCCTTTCTAGTTATTTCCTCCCAGTACCTTGGTTCCTTTGCCAGTTTTCTCCAATATATTCCCACCCCCTCTTGCCTATTGTTTGTATCCCTAGTTGCAGTCATCCCTATCGACAGTCTCTCCTTTCTCCTTTCCGGTGTTAGCTTTGTTCTTGGAAGACTCTCAGTGCTACTTTATGAATATAATATTCTGTATGATTTTTGTTCTCCTTAAAGGTCTGCATTAAAAATCCCAGTCTTTCCCTATTACTTATGCTTCCCCAGTTTCATTGTCATCTCTTTCTACTTTGTATTATAGTTTTCTGCTTGTGCTGTGTATAGGGCACCTTAACTGTGTTGCTCTGAAGTACCCCTTCAACTCAGGTAATCACAATCCACCCTGTTCTATTGGAAGAGTAAGCTTATCCCACTTGACTCTTGCCATCTTCCTCTCCCGGATAAAATCCTTCAGCTCTTTATTAATTGCTATCCACAACTTCTCTGGTTGATAAAAATATGCCTGACCTGTGTATAAGACTAAAGGGACTAAAATATTTTAACTGCTTGTATCTTATTATCAATATCCATATGACAGAGCTTCATTTTCTCAGTTTTTATCTCATCTCCTCCTATCCCAACTGTTAGTAATTGAGCCTCCTCTCCCTCTAGCCTTGGCATACTTAGTTCTTCCATAAACATTCCATTTGGACCTTTCTTGATTTTCATATTTTTCTTTATACAGGCTTTCATAGAATTTCCAAAATATTTATAATACTTCTACAGGATCCCTAGTTATCTTCTTTGTAATAGGCTTCCTTAGCTTGTTGTCTCATCGTGTTTTTGTGCTCTAGAGTTATTAGCAAAAAACAGTTGCTTAACAGCAGTCTTTCTAAACTCATGCATATTATCAAGGTAGTCCCTTATTTTCTGTTTAACATTCTGTATTTGCTCAACTTCTTTTTATGTGAGATTCCCCCTGTTTTTCAATAATTTAACATTTGTCAGGTCCTCTAAATAATTCTTGTTACTTCTTAATCATATCTCCCTTTCGTTTTTTTCCACCCTATTTTTAATATACCAATGAAAATAGTAAATTTGATAAAGAACTCATACAGTGGTTTATCATGCAGGGTTATACATGGAGGGCAGCTCTCTGAAAGCTTTCAAGTAAAAACTGGGGTCAGGCAAGGATGCTTACTGTCACCATTCCTCTTCCTGTTAGTTATCGATTGGATTATGAAGAAATCTACTGCAGGACAGAAAAATGGGATTCAATGGACCCTATGGAATCGGCTGGAAGATCTGGACTATGCTGATGATCTCGCCCTCATCTCTCACAGCCAGCAGCAAATGCAAAACAAGACAAATTTGGTGGCAGTTACAGCACTAGAGGTGGGTCTTAACATTAACAATCTGAAGACAAAGATCCTTAAATTAAACTCCACAAATACTAACCCTATCACTCTGCAAGGGAAGCCACTGGAGGAAGTGCAGTCCTTTACCTACCTTGGCAGCATAATTGATAAGCAGGGCGGATCAGAAGCTGATGTCAGGGCAAGGATAGGAAAAGCAAGAGCAGTTAAATAGGGTCTGGAAAACAAGAGAACTATCCTTGATCAACAAGATAAGGCTGTTTAACTCTAACGTGAAGTCAGTACTGCTGTATGGGGCAGAGACCTGGGGGTTAAACAAGACCACCACTAAAAAACTTCAGACATTTACAAATAGCTGTCTCAGAAAGATTTTATGGATTCGATGGCCAGACACTATTAGCAACGCCACCCTTTTGGAAAGGACCAACCAACTTTCGATTGGGGAAGAAGTTAAGAGGAGGAGGTGGAGATGGATCGGGCATACTCTTTGCAAACCAGCAAACAATATTACAAGACAGGCGTTGCGCTGGAATCCTCAGGGGAAGAGAGGAAGAGGCCGCCCACGAAACAACTGGAGGCGAGACTTTGAGGCAGATGCTAAGCTTAGAGGCTACACATGGAACCAAATAGAACAGTTGGCCCAGGACAAGATTCGGTGGAGAGCTGTAGTTGGTGTCCCATACCCTGTCAAGGGTGACGGGCATAAGTAAGTAAGTAAGTATTTTTAATTGCATTTTAATTTTATCCCACTCACTAGCTATATTTTCAGAAGTTTCTATCTTCTGTAATAGCTCCTGAATAATTTCCAGTACCAATTCCTTAAATTCCTCTCTCTTCAACAGATAGGTGGGAAAGTGCCCATATCTCATTTTTATTTCATTAGCTTGTGTTTTTATTTAAGTTATTATTAAAGCATGAGCTGAAAGTTATTGGGTGTGTGTCAAGACCTTCAGTTAAATGCACATGTTCCTGTGAAATGTAAATTCTTTGTAGCCTAGCCCAGTTTATGTATATTGTGGAATAATATGGAAATTCACTCCGAACTCCTAGTACTGAATTCACATCTTCCATGCCAAATATTTTCATAAATTTCTTTAAAAATCTACCATCCTTTGTTATATTTCCCTTTTCTGGGTCCCCCAAACTCAACTTCACTGTTACAAATCACATTCCATTCCCCACCTATAAGTAATATTCCTTGCTGAAAGGTGATCATTTTCTCAGAATTTTCTTTAGCTCTACTATAGCAGTTTTTGGTGGAATATGAATACATGCCGGTGTAATCCTCTTCTCTTGCCAGTAGCCCCTTAGTATTACAAATCTGCCATTACTGTCTTTTTTTTCCTCATTGATTACTATTGGAGCTCCTCTTGCAATTAATATAAATACTCCTTTCTTCCTTTGCCCGAGGTATTCCGCTGAATAACCATCCTGAAAACTTTTATCAGATTCACATGTTCATTTCTTTCCGTGTGTGTCTCCTGTAGCATTGCTATTTGCACTCTACATTTTTAAATATAGTTCACTACTCTCTTTTTTGGATTTGTCTGTGAGACCATTAAGGTTTAACGACATAGAATCATATTCTTGAGAGGTTATTATTCCCACCTTTTATGTATAACAGCTTTTTGTTAAGTGTCTAGTTCCAGCTTTTGTGTTACATGCATGCACTGTTTGGCAGGATAATATTTTATACATCTGTTTCTTGTCCTCTCCATTTGAGCCAATGTCACATCTTGCAGAACTTCTTGTTTTATTGAAACCCTCACATAAAAATACACACACACCTCCAATACCCCTAAAACTTACTAACTTTATAATAGCACACAAAACTATGTACATCTTCAAATATTGAAGTTTTATCTCCTTAATAGGAACATAAGATGTCTTTCTATTCATATGCTGCAGTATTCATCACATAAGGTTTGCACGTCTGCCACTCTAGCCTTCCAGGCAATCAGTTAATTACCAGACTCACATGGTCAAATAGTCCTTGGCTCTCCTCTCAGATGTAGGGAGATGTCTTTCAGAGCTCCTAGACTCTCCTGCCAAGGCTAAAGTGGCAGCTATCCTTGATTGTCCAGAAGGCTGGAGTGGCAGAGGTGTAAACCTTATGTGATTAATACTGCAGCATATAGAAGAGAAGGACATCTATGGTCATAGTAAGATTTTACACAATTATTCTTTCCAAACTGACAGCCACACGCACAGACTTGAGCTCAACAGAAAGAAAGCTTATCCATGCTAAGATGCATGGCAGAGCCTGTGATTCTATTAAATGCTGTCTGGTTTTGCCTTATCTTTATAGCTTTCCCAGCTGGGAAAACAGTTGAATGCTTTCAGAAAACATTTTCTTCAAGTCATTTTTCTTTATCAGAGTGTTTGCTAGTGACATGAGAACCAGATACAGAACTGTTTACTGGATAAAAGACCTTATAATACTCAATATTCTTTTTTCATTTACTTGCTTTCTGTCAAAAGTTGTTACTGTATAATGCTAAATACCTTAACTTCCCTTACGCAAGACTGAGAAAGAGCAAACTAATTTTTTCTTTTGTCATGCCCTTTTAACCAAAAACAAAAATAATAAACAGAAGCACCCATTTACATTAGTATCCCCGTTACTGTTAAAAATAACTAAAAAAAACGTTATAACATGCAGAGAAAATCATGCATCATTTATTTAACAACGTTAAGAAAAAAAATGGTTTTACTTAGTTAACTTTCTTCCTCTTCTTCCTCTCTCCTGAGTATTTTTCCGAACATTAATGACATGAAGTAGGGCATATGCTTTAGAGTCCCCTAAAGGTTTAACAAAGTCCAAGAAAGTCCAATATTTCCAGATTCTTTTGTCCTATTCTTGTTCATCTCTATCTCACAGACCCTGTCTCTGCTACATTTCCAGTGCACTCTTGATTCTTATAGTCAGCTTCTGTGCGTTTTTCCCCTCTCTCAATCATTTTCCATTGAAACACTGCAAAGGTTTCACTGACATAGTCTTTCTGTGGTCTTTATTACCAGAAGGACAAGAAGCAGAATCTACTTCTGTTTCACAGCTTTCACAGCTTACTTGTGTTGGACAAACATTTGTATTTCTTCCTTAGCATGTACTTCATCAAAAAATGTTTTTGTTCCTCCAGGGAAAAATATTTTGAGGATAGCTGAGTACAGCAGTTTGAATCTCATGCCTGCTTCTCAGCATTCCGTATGTAATGGAATAGATTTTTTCCCTTTTGCCTGGTGTAGAATGAATAGTCATTCTCCACAAACACTCTGTCATCCCCCCACTTTTGGTACTTCATCCTCCTGCCACAGTTTTGTCAGAATCAATGCCTTCTGCGGGTAAGATTGCAGTTTTACTATTAAATATCTAGGTTATTTTCTCATAGCCAGGTTTGGAGAATATACACAATGTGCCCTTTCAGTTAATTTTTGTTGTGGAATACCAGTCCAGTTGCTTATTTGTACTTTCATAAAATTAATGCAGTCTGTTCCTCCCATATTCTGTGGTACATCAGAAAATCTCAGATTTTCCCTACATGCTCTGTCCTCTAATTCTGTTAATTTTTTGAAACATCTCTTGTGCAGTCTCATATTCAGCCAGCCTTTTCTTCATTTCACCCTCTAAGTTTTGCAGTTCTATCACCTTATCTGAATATCTGTTCAAAGCTTCTTCCATTTTTTTCCAACTTTTTTATTGTTTGTGTTGACATACTCCATCAGGTTTTAATTTATTTTAACCAGGTCTGTGTGGAGCTGCTTTATACTTTCCTCTAGGTTACTGGAAGTCATGTCTGGAACTTGCATTGCTTCTTTCTGAACAACTGCAGTACTTTTCCTATTCTGTGTTTTTTTTCTCAACTTTTGTAGCTGATTTTCCTCCAGGTCCTTTATATTTCTTTTTCCCTGGCATGTAGGCAGTGCACTTGCTAGTCAGTTACTGAAATTTACCCAGAAATCTAGGTCCACTGACTTGCTGTCCTGAGTTTCTGTTTTCAGACTGAGAGAGCCAGTATTAAACTGTTAATCAATGTGCAGCCATCTTGGAAGTCCTATTTTTGTAATATTTATACATGCCCTTTTTTCATGCCTTCTCCTTCAGTACAGAGCTGGTTCAGAATTCATAAGAGAAATATACCTAGATAGAATCCCAATATTGTGACTGACAGAAGTACAGTAACCAGAGTGAAAACTAAGTGTTAAAAAGCCAGCAAAAGTTAAAAACTATTTGTCTACAGTTACACTGTATCTGCAAAGAAAAAGAAATGGGAAAATTAAAGTCAACTAGAAAAAGAGAAGAAAGAGTTCTGGACACTCTGAAACAGTTGCCTGCTTTCTTGTCTGGGTTTAAGAAAAGCGTAAAGAGTGTGGCCATAAAGTTCTCTTCAGGGCTAGCATAGCATGTGTGTGAAGGGACTGCTTCATTCCAAGGTAGTGGGAAAAGAGAAATGCTGTCCCCAGGTAAAGACAACATGTATTTTAAGTTAGGCATGGGAAGGAAAAGAAATGAAGGGCTGAAGAGTTGGATGTATCCATTGTCGAGAAGAAGACCATGACTAAAGATCCTTGGGTTTCCCCTTCTCCTTCTTGACCAGGGACCATTGATTCAACTACATTTGAATTCTGTATCTGTTTTTTCTTTACATCCCTATAGGTTCTTTAGGAGCCCTACTCCCTTGAATTGGAGAAGTATATGATGTTGGCTTTCATAAAGACCAAACTTCAGTACGGTGTCATCTTATCCCCCACAGCTCTGAGCTGCTGTTCTTATCTACAGCTTGGGAAGACCCCACCCATTCATCTTTATAGTTATTCCTCCTCAAGCTGCCATTTTGGTGCTGGTAGTGATGGAACTGGCACTGATGCCTGAATCTGTAGCATTGATATCATCAGATACAATTTTTCAAAGCAGGTCTCCGTGGCACTGGTAGTTTTTCAGTACAGACTTTGTCAATATATGGACCACTAGGACTGACAGATCAACATAGATCTTTTGGTGCAAACTGTGACTGCAATATTGCTTGGGCCATTAACTATGTCAAAGCACTCTGTATTTGCCCCCCCCCCCCCATTCAGAAATCTCCTGAGGTGACTTTGGCTCCAAAGCATTTGGTGCTGACTGTTTTCTTTGGTATCATCTCTGTGATATTGTTATGGACCTATTTGGTTGTAGGAGTTTCAGGCCTAAATATTACAGTAGATTTTTAATGCAAGGAGATCTGAAGTGGGGTCTTTGCAAGGACATGTGCAGGCTGCATCTATTTCAGACAGACACCGTTGATGCTGGACCCTTCAACTGCTCGTCATTGATGTTCTAGTAGGACAGAAGACTTCATAGATTCACACTGCTGAGATTTGAGGCATCTACTTTCCAGAAGAGTTCTATGACTGTCCTAGCATTCCTGTGAGTAAGTGGTATAAATGGAAGCACATCAACCTCCTATGGAGTCTCCCTCTGTAGATTCAGATATTGAAGAAGAGGTTTCACCCAAGTCCCTTTCAGAAGATGCAACATTTGGTGAGATCCTTCCTGGAGTAGGAGATTTTGTAAGAAGACTACAAGTCACCTCTCCGAGCAGTCTGGGTAGTGCCACCCCTGACAAGCTAATGGAAATGGTATGCTGCAAAGCCTGAAATGAACCAGATGTGGTAGAGCCTGCACCTCACAAACCTGAGTGCCAAGGACCCCCAAAGATTGGCAACAATGGACCATTTGTGGATTCCATATTGGGGTCTGCTGTCACCAAGAAAGATGACTCAGAGGATGTCCAGGCTATCCATCTTCTAAATAGAGTCCTTGTTGATGGCTAGGCCAGGGAAATGAATTATGCATCCAGTACCTTCTCAAATCCTTGATCTACATGGCACACATTATTAGATTTTAGAGGGACTTGGTCAAGAGGACTGCAGACACTCTGAAACAGTTCCCTTTGCGTGATCTGGGGACATACTTAGAAACTTGTGGCAGTAGTAAATTCAGTCACTGACCATGCAATTGATCTATAATGTAATGGGTAGTGCAGTTATAGTGGTGGGATTGCCAGGAGATGGAGACAAGCTGCCAGTGCTTCACTGATTTTTGCAGACTTCTTTAAGGTGGTAGTTATCAAAAAAACACTTGCTGGCACCTCCTTGTTTGGTCAGAAGGTGAAGGAGAAGATCCAGTGTCTATTTTTGTCTGATTCAACATGTGTGTTGTCCAATCTGATCGGATCTGACCTCTGCTCCATCTCTGAGGCTTCACTGATCCAGGGCTCAGAATCTTCCTTTACCTAAAATTGCTTGCACTCTTCCTTGGTACCTCAGATCTCATTTGCTGTCTGAAGTATCAGATGTGATTTTCGGATGAGGGCTGCTTTTCATCAGCGTGTATCCTTTTTGGATATCTGTGATTGTACAAACTCCTGTCCTACTGAGTGACTAGTCATTAGTTTTTTTTTTTTTTTTTGTATTATTGTTGCTGCTTACTTTCAGGCTATTTTGCTTAAAAAAAGTTATTAGTTATGCAGATTAGATTTAGCCCTTAGTATAGTGATTACATTCCTTTTTTACAATAGCTGGTAGTAAGTTTCTTCAGAATTTTTTCTAGTGTGTGTCTGTCTGACTTGGTGTACAGTAACTTTGGGTTATTTGTGCTTTTGACTTTTCTTTTTGGATCAAGATATCAGATGGCCAGGGGTTTAAGAAATGTACCAAATGCGGCCACAGAATTCACCCTCAAAATCTTCACTGTGTGTATTTACTGTTTGGGTACTGTCTATCTTGACACTGATTGTGATGCCTGTGTCTCTCTCAGTACTATGGCCCTACAAACGTGAAGGGACAAGTTGATAGTTAAAGGTCTTCTCCCTCCTCAGACAGGGTCATCCCTTCTTGCTTACTTCATCATCGTCCACTTCTACTTCATCTCCAGCCAAGAAACAGGACAGCATCAAGGAAAAAGACAAGTGTAGTGACAAAGAGGTTGAAGAAGAGAGAGAGAGAAGGAAAGAGAAAAAGAAAAGCTAGAGAATTCCAAGAGGAGGTCTCCAGATCCTACTGCTTCAGCTGGTCTGGATCCTATAGTTTCAAGGAGGCTAGACTCCATCAGTACCTCTGACCTCACCCTCCTCTCCTTGGCTCCAGATGTTCTTCATCTCACATTGCTGCAGTCCTTACATATGGGTAGTCCGCTGTCCTCGGTCGGCCCGAATACCAAAGTATTAGGCTGACGTCGGTCAAGGCGCTTAAAACTGACATCAGAACGTCAGGGTACAAAGGCGCATGACCGACGTCATATCCTCAGTATTTTTTGCCGCATGGTCCGATGCAGAAGCAGCGTTGCAAGTGCCGTTCGGCGTTCTGAAATTTTTCGAGTTCGGAGTTTCAGACCGAATCCAAGTTGGCTAAGTACCCGTTGGGAATATTTTGGTTTTTTCTTGCCTCAGTGTATTACCGGATGTCAGAAAAAGTGAATAATTGTATTTCTTGTGGGAAACAGATACCGCATAGGGATTATCATTCTTTGTGTATTCCTTGTTTGGGGCCTGAGCACGACGTAGTCGGTGTCGCTTTGTGCTAGGTTTAATAAACGCACTATTAAGCGAAGGTTGGATTGTGCTAGGCTGGTCTTGTAAGCGGTGCAATTATAATATGCCGCCGGATACTCCGACGCCTTCCAAGAAGCGCAAAGACAAAGCGGTTAAACCTAGGCAAGATGAGTCGTCCGTTCCGGACGCTGGTTCTTTAGAGGCTTCAGTGGAACCGGTGGTTCCGATGGAGGCTTCTCTGGAGTCTCAGGGGGAGACTTTGATTTTGCAGGATGTGGCCTCTCAAGAGGCAGGTCAGGCTGAAGGGGCTTCTCAGGTTTCTGTACTCCCCTCCCTTCCCAGGGTGGTTAGACCCTCTCCTTCTGTTTCCAAGACTTCTTCCAGAGGCAGGCCAGGTTTAGCTTCTGTTGGTGTCAGTCCTAGTTCAGCTGGGTCTGTGCCTAAGAAGCACATGCTTAAAATGGCAGAAGATTTGATTACTCTGATTAGAGGTTCTTTGCCCCCTCCTGATAAGAGGCCTAGGGTGGAGCCAGAGTTGGAAAGTTTTGTACAGGCTTCGGATGTTTCAGAGTCTTCGGCTGAAGACTTGCAGGAGTACTCTCCTTATTCTGATTCTGATGCAGAAGATTCCACTCCTTCTGCTTCTCCTCCAGAGGATTTTTCTTTTTCAGAGACACTTCATTCTATGAGGGAACATTTTAAGTGGGAAGGTCAGGACTTCTCTGATTCACGGAAAAGGCTTAGGGAATTTTTGTTTTTACCTCAACATAGGCCCTTAGCTATACCCCTTGTTCTGGATGTTGTGCAAGATGTGTTTTCAGAGGCTTCACTTAATCTTGATTCTCTGCCCCCTGCACCTGTTAAACCAGATAGGTATTACAGGGTGCCTGAGGCTCATAAATATCTCTATAAGAGTCCTAGGGCTGACCCAGAAACTATTAGTCAGGGACCTAAGGGTGTCAGGGCCTCTGTTGTAAAGAACCCGGTTCCTCTAGATAAAGAGGCCAGGGCTTTGGATAGATGGGGAAAGAAGGTCTATACATCTTCTACCTTAGCAATGAGGGCTTTAAATTGCCAGTTTCATATGTTGAAATATCAAAATTTTCTTCTTTCTCAATTGAAATCTAAGGTGGATGCTCTGGCAGAAGGCATTGAGTGTAAAGAATTACAAGATTTGGTGCATGTCTCTGAACAGGTGGGTAAGCATTCTTTACAGTGTGGTTTTGATGCTGTGCAGGCCTCTTCTAGGGTGGCTGCCACTGGTTCAGTTCTTCGCAGGCACGCCTGGCTTAAGGATCAGAATTTATCTGACCATGTTAAGACAAGGATTTTGGATGCTCCTTTGCAGTCTGAAGTGTTGTTTGGTCCACCTGTGGAATCCGTCTTGAAGAAAATGGAGGACAAGGCTAAGTCTATGCAGACTGTTAAAGATTTTTTGCAAGTTCAGCCTCCGAAGTTTAGTAGAAATTGGCCTGCTAAGGGGTGGACGTATCCTTCTTCTGATTCTCAGTCTAGGGGTAGGTCTAGACGTGGTAGGGGCAGAGCTCAGAGTTCCTTCAGACCTAGAACATGGAGTTCACCTGCACAATCTTGGTGAGGGCAGGGGCCAGTCCTTTCGTAAACAGGCCCAATGACCTACTCTTTCAGCTGCCAGATCCTTCTTGCCTGGCAGCACCTTTGGGAGGACGGTTGGCACTCTTCAAGGAAAATTGGATTTTAATTACCCAGGACAAATGGGTATTGGATATCATACACCAAGGTTACAAGTTTTATTTCCATACCTTGCCCCTTTCAAAGGCATGCCAGACGTTCCTCCTCAGCAAAGACTAGAGGCTCACAAACAGATTTCTCTACTACTTCAAATAGGAGCTATACAACCGGTCCCTCTGCCAGAAGTGGGCCTAGGATTTTATTCTCGCCTGTTTCTAGTACCAAAGAAAGGGAACACGTGGAGACCAATTTTGGATTTATCTATCCTCAACACATATCTGGACATTCCCAAGTTCAAAATGTTGACGTTACAACAGCTTTTACCTCTGCTGGGCAAAGATCATTGGATGGTGACTCTGGATCTCAAGGAAGCTTACCTTCAAGTTCCTATCAGGCCCAGTTGCAGGAAGTATCTGCGTTTTCGGGCTGGGACTTTTCATTATCAGTTCTCTGCATTGCCCTTTGGCTTATCTACTGCGCCCAGAGTGTTCACGAAGGTCCTGGCTCCAGTGGTAGCTTTCTTCAGGCTAAGAGGAATACAAATCTATCCTTATTTGGACGATTGCCTGATTCTGGCTCAAGGAAAGGACGAACTTCTTCATCATTTACAGTATGTGATGGCAGTGTTAAGATGCCTAGGGTATTCTGTGAACGAAATAAAGTCCAGTCTAGTACCCTCTCAGGATATGTGCTTTCTGGGTGTGAGACTGAATACAGCATCCCAGATGGCCTTTTTGACCCCGGACAAACAAAAGAATCTTTCTCTTTATTTCCATCAATTGTCTCGTCAGTCCAGGCTGACTGCAAGGACAGTCCTTCAAGCCTTGGGGTTCATGGCATCTTGTATTCTGGTACTTCCCAATGCCAAACTGCATATGAGGAAGCTACAATGGTATCTCAAAAATGTTTGGACGCAACACTGCCAAGATATGGACACTGTCATTCAGATAATACCTTGCATTCAAAAGGAATTTTTGTGGTGGGCTCAGGAATGTCACCTAAACAAGGGACAATCTGTGACCCGACCAGAGGCGAGTCAGATTCTAACGACAGATGCCTCAGACAAAGCTTGGGGAGCTCATCTAAATGGAAAATGGGTACAAGACACGTGGCCTGCCAGACTTCAACATTTACATATCAACTTGAAGGAGATGTTAGCAGTCCAATTTGCATTGATAGCTTTCAAGGATTTACTTCTTCCAGGGCAGGTGTTGATTCAAACAGACAACACAACTGTCATGTGGTACATCAACAAGCAAGGGGACACATTCATACCCTCTATGCAGACAAGCAATGATTTTGTGGGAGACTGCTCTCAGTTTACAGCTAAATCTTCAGGCAAGGTTTCTGCCAGGGACACAGAACTCCTTAGCAGATGTGTTGAGCAGACAAATTATGGATCCCCACGAGTGGAAATTGGATCCTCATGTATTTCAAGAATTGACAGTGTTATGGGGAACTCCAGACATAGATCTGTTCGCTTCTCCACTAAATTACCAGTTGCCAAAGTTTTGCACAAAAAGGTTTCATCCCACAGCTTGGAAAGTGGATGCTCTCTCATTCAATTGGAGCAATCTTCACGTGTATGCCTTTCCACCACTGCCTCTCCTCCCAAAGGTACTCCTGAAGGTCAGACAGGACAAGCCAACCATGATTTTAATAGCTCCGGATTGGCCTCGACAGCACTGGTACCCATTACTGAGAAGTCTGGTTCGGGAACCTCCATGGCCTTTGCCTTCGATTCCACAACTGCTGTCTCAGGAGAACAGTCATTTACTCAATGTCAAACTTCACTCTCTGCATCTAACAGCCTGGCATATTCTGTTTTAAACCCTGGAGGGTCTCAGCTTCCACAACAAGTTTTGAATGTTATTTTGGAGGCCAGAAGGCCTAGTACAAGGAAAGTTTACGCAGATAAATGGAGGAGATTTTTAATTTGGAGTACAGCAAAGGACTTTGATGTTTCTAAACCTAATTTAAGTGTTGCTCTTCAATACCTTACTGAGTTATTGGACAAAGGTTTGTCCTTCTCCTCTATAAAGGTTCATGCTGCAGCAATTTCTGATCACTATGACTGTGACCCACCATTATTTTCTCATCCTTTGTTTAAGCAATTCCTTAGAGGGGCAAAGAATGTAAGACCCCCAATGAGCTCCTACTCCTCCTTGGGATCTCAATTTTGTGTTGGAGAAACTCACTCTACAACCTTTTGAGCCTGCAGCTACTACCGAGTTGAAATATTTATCATGGAAGACTGCTTTTTTGTTGGCCATTACCTCTGCGAGAAGGGTTTCTGAATTACAGGCCCTTATGGCGGTTGAGCCTTTCTTAATTTTCCATAAGGATAGGGTGTCTTTGCATACTAACCCTTCCTTTATGCCTAAAGTGGTTTCTAGTGTGGCTTTAAACCAAACTATTCATTTGCCTACTTTTTATGCAAACCCCCAAAATAAAGGGGAGAAGATTTTGCACACTTTGGATATACACAGACAGTTGCGATATTATTTGAGCAGAACTAAAGGGTTCAGGCAGTCTCATCAGTTGTTTGTTTCATTTGCTTTGGGTTCTCAGGGCAAACCTGTTTCAAAACAAACTATTTCTAAGTGGATTGGTTTTTGTATTGCTTTCTGTTATTCCCATCATGGTAAGGAGATTCCAGTTGGGATTAGGCCTCATTCCACTAGGGCTACTGCCACTTCTACAGCTTTTTTAAGGGGGGTGGCTACTAAAGATATTTTGGAGGCAGCTACTTGGAGTTCAGTGCATACTTTCTCTAAGCATTACCACCTTCCACTTTACTCTAAATCTAGGGCTGGTTTTGCCACTGCAATTTTACAGGGCATTTTGGCAGCTCCTAATGCTTTATAGTTTTGCCATCCTCCCTTACCTCTGCTTTGGGATTCTACCCATATGTAAGGACTGCAGCAATGTGAGATGAAGAACATAGTACAGTTTTGTACCTACCATAAATGTAGATGTTCGAAGATCCACATTGCTGCAGTCCAATTTACCCTCCCTCCTTCCCCTCTGTAGTTAGAGGTGGTTGTGTGGTTTGGGTTGTAAATTTTGTAAATATGGTTAGTGCAGGGGTGGTTGGTTGTTCTTTGCTGTTTTTTGGCTTTGGCCTTTCTTTTTAGGGCCTTCTGACATCTGGGGCAAGAAAAGACTGAGGATATGACGTTGGTCATGCGCTTTTGTACCCTGACGTTCTGATGTCAGTTTTAAGCGCCTTGACCGACGTCAGCCTAATACTTTGGTATTCGGGCCGACCGAGGACAGCGGACTACCCATATGTAAGGACTGCAGCAATGTGGATCTTTGAACATCTACATTTATGGTAGGTACAAAACTGTACTTTTTCACGAGTCTGTAGGTGTGAGGTTGCACTCTCCTATTTTGCAGAAATTATTTTTAAGACTACCCTTGGTGGCATCTTTGGATCAGTCATCCAAAAGACTTATCAAGCAAGATGTCGATAAAATGATGCAGAAATTTTCAAGAACACAAATTCAGCTTGGTGTTGTCTCAGTGCCATCTCCCCTGAATGCACTAATGGTCCAACAGCCCCTCTTCTTCTGTCTCTGGTACCGATCTGCCCATCAGATCCAGTTGTCCTGGATCTAACCTGCCCTAGTGTGCCTTTGGCAGAGCCAACAGGGCTTTCTGCTTTGACTCTGAAAAGTATCTCTGTTTCTTTCAGCTCTGAGGCACTCACATTAGGAGGAATATCTGTGCTGAAGTGACGGTGGTGGGACTCAAGGAGATGAGTAGACTCCAAAGTTATCAGGGCCATCTGTCTCTCTCTGGGCTTTGCCTCTTAACAGCTTGGGTCTAAGTTCGGACTTGGGGTCAGGGACCCTTGGGACAGAGAGGTTCTCTTCTACTTTGGGCAGGAGGTGATCCCCCTGGAATTCAATGGTGGCTTTGGCTTTTGAGGCCTTTGAAAGGACTTTTTTTTGTGCTAAGAGAAAAGGCATTGCCACTCAGCTTGGCTCCAACTCCACCTCAGGAGGATTTTGCTTCTTCCCGTTGTTCTATCTGACAGGGACAGGCTTTGCGAGATAGCTCACTACATGAGTTTCCAGTCTGATTATGACCCCTCTGACCACCAAGTGGTTCAGGTTCACAGGAAACAGACATGTAAACAGAAGCATATAAAACCTTCCCTGGAGTAATTCACAAAAGACATGGATTTGGATGAAGGCAAATGATCCCTAGATTCCTCTCTGAAGATATCCCCTTCTGTGACATCCTAAAATTGATGCAAAAGTGTGGGGGGGGGGTTTCACAGATGACCCTTCACCAGACGAGACCATGTTCTTGGAGACTTTTGGTTCCAGGTCAACTTCACATTGGGTAGGACAGCCCATTGATCCCCTGATTAATCTTATGGCTCGGCGGGCTTGGAAGGATGCTGATATGGTGGAACCAGTACTGAAAAAACAGGATCTTGGCAGCACCCAAGAACAGTAGCCATTGGAGCTGGGATCCACCAGTGGAAGGGCTTATTGGAGAAAGTTCCTCTGTCCCTACCCCTAACATGGAGTCCAAGGCTTTGAGCAGGTTTGGGCAATGGTTGTATGCTTCATTGACCTTAGCTCTTTGAGTACCGAACTATTTAGATCATGTAACCAGATTTTAGAGGGACATGACTAAGGAACTCTCCTAGTCTCTCTCATGTAACCTGCCTGAAATGTCCAGAAGACTGTGGACTTCCAGCTTACTACCTTACAATCCATATCAAACCTCACCATGCGACTAATTTGTAATGCAGCTGTGATGGTACAGCAAAGGCAGTGGGCACTTGTATTGCTGTATGCCATCATGCCTGGATATATCTTTGTGACTTCACAGAAAGCTTTAAGATGTCCTCCATTAATGTCCCAGAACCACACTTTCTAGATAAAAGACACTCTAACTAAGAATCAGCAGGATGGTAAAACCCTCTTTGCAGTTGGAATTTGTTTCTACACTCCTCAAAAGATCTTCTCTAGGAACCAGAGGGGTGGCAAGAAGAGGTTGTTCCCCAAATCATGGGGTTGTTATCACAACACTCGTGTGGACAGACCTTCTCATGGCAGAGGATGAAGTAATGTTAATGGACATTACCCAAGAGGCAGACTGAAAAATCGGGGCTTTCATGGTCCCTTTACCAAAAAGCCTTACCAGTGCTCTTGAAAGGTTGCCCAGCTGCTGCACTGTGGATTCAGTCGGGAGGAGGGGTGCTTATCCATGCATCCATAAGCCTGGCAAGACATAGCAATGGATTCCTGGATACCAAACTTAATTTATAGAGATGTTATCACACCAGTTTCTGATAATAGAGCACATCCTGGGATGTCTTTTGTGTTAGCGGACAAATTGCACAGAACTGTCTTAATGCCTCATGTGTGGTCCCTAATACAACAGTGACAACTTTGATTTTCCGTTCCCGGGGCCAACCTTGCTGTGACCTTTTCACATTCTGTCTGCACAACAAGTGCAGCAGTTACTTCACCATGCTCCCTCCATGGGGACAGTCACTAAGGGATGTTGTTGTCCAGAACTGGCTTCTGGGTCTCCTTTATGCTTCTTCTCACTGCCTCTAATGAACAAATTCAGCCAGAAAACAAGAAGATGCAAAGCCAGAGTGATCCTCATTGCATCCTTCTGGCCCTTGACCAACACGGTTCCCATTCCCATGGCCTCTACTGTTACTTCCTGTATGGATGTTGGATCAATATCCAAATATTTTGACTCACCCAGCTGAATTGCCTCCTTCAGAGCAGAAATCCATTAAACTAACTGATTGGTTTCTCAAGTTCTGAACTTAGCCAGAGATGTCAAACTTCCAGTATCAGTTGTTCAGATTGTCAGCCTCCCAAAAGCAATCCACAAAAAAAGTTTATCTTGCCAAATGGAACATATTTTCCATCTGGGCTATTTTGAAAGGAATAGATCTCTTTTCTGCTCTCATTCCCTCCATACTGAAGCTTCTGACTGAACCTTTTCATACTGGTTCCGGTTTTACCCCCATGAAGGTGCAAATAGTTGCAATTTCAAATTTCCGCATAGGTTAGAATGACACCTCTATAGCATTTCTAAAGGTGTCTAAAGCTTTTCCCTCTTTGAAGACAATTTTTCTTGTAACTGTTAAATCAGCCAAATTTCAGAATTACAGGCCCCTTTTTGCAAACCCCCCTTTCCTGGTTTTCCACAAAGATAGTTTCCTTAAGGACTAATGTGTCCTTCCTCCCTAAGGTGGAATCTGAAGCAAGTTTAAACCAGTCCATCAACCTACCAGTGTTTTTTCCCAGATTCTCCAACAAAGGTGAATATATTCTGCATATGTTGGATGTTTATTGTCAACTCAGATTTTATATTCATAGAACAAAACACCACAGGAAGTCTGACCAATTGTTCATTGCATATTTTAGGCCCAAACTGGGCAAAGCAGTTTCTAAGGTTACTTTTTCAAGATGGTTATCAGATACCATTTACTTTGTATACACTAAAAAGGGCATAACCCTGCAGTCAAAGCCCGAAGCTCAATCCACTAGAGCAACCACTTTCATGAAAAGACTTCCCTCTGATATTTGTGTTACTGCAACTTGGTCAATAGTTCACACATTTGTGTCTCATAAATTGGCTGTACAAGGTAGATTGTGTTCCTCCTTTGGTTCCACCATTCTCAGGAATGTCCTTCCTTGATACTAACCCAGGTATAAATAGCTTGGAAATATGTCCTATATGTTCAATCAGACAAAAATAGAGAACATCATATATGAACATACTTGGCATAATGATAGATCTGTGGCCCGATTTTTCATCTGGTCTCTTGCCCCATTCCAAATTCTCATCTTTTGGTTTCTGGTGCCTGAGTGAACATCATGTGGACCCTGTCTGTGAACAGTCCTGTTAGACTGTGATTCCCTCCTAAAAGCTTTCCATTAAGTTGGCAATCAGCCTTTTAAAAAATAATTATAGCTCTAAATTTTTATCTGGTGGGGGCAAACAAGGCAGAGTGCAAGAAAGTTTGGTTAGAACAGGAGTCAGAGCCCTGGATCTGTGAAGCTACAGAGATAATGCAGGGGTCAGATCCGATCAGGTCTGACAACTCATACATTGAACTGAGCAAAAGTCAGACAACAGAGCTGTCATTATGGTAAGTACATAACTTTCATTTGCTGCAGTTTGAATAAGAGGACAAAGCACTCACAACTGTTGGGCTGACATTTTCAGCTACACAGACAGTATTTCAAAGGAATGAAAAAAAACGGTGCCAAAAACTTATGGTTCCACAAATCCCAACAACCCCAGAGCAGACAGCAGTATGTTAAGTGTTCCCATGGTAGAGGGGAATTCCAGTGTAGCCATCTCTGTATAGGCAGATATGGCCCAAAACATCAGGGAGATCCTTTTGAGGATCCTGTTAGCATGAGGCTGAAAGCTTGCCTGACTGTCCAGCTTTGAAAGCAGTCTGGGGATGCATTTTCTTCCACCTTCTGGTGTAATTGACTATCATGTTGGGCAAGTGGATAGGGGCAATTATATCCAGAGGCTACTCTATTCCCTTTTAGGAAATGGCCAAAAGCTTGCCCTCACTCCCCACTGAAGAAGCCAAAACCATTTTACAGAAGAGATATCCAAAAGGTCCCACCAGACCAGAAAGGGTCCTGATTCTATACCAGATTCTTCTTATTGCCCAAAAAAGATAAAGGACCTCAGACCCATCCTCAGTCTAAGTGACTAATCCAGTTTGTGAAGGAGTCGTTTGGGCTGATCATTGTGCTGTCAATACTGTCATGCTTGCAAACAGTAGACTAGATAAATAGTTTGTTTTCCCAGGAAGCATAGCTACACATTAAAGTTTAAGAATTCATGGAGGTTCATGTACTTCCATTTAGGAGATGGTCATTATCAGTTTCGAGCCCTGCCTTTGGACTCACCATAGCCACCTGTGTGTTAAGCAAATGCATGTCTCCCACTGGGTCACACATGACAGCTCAGAGTAAAGATTTTTTCCTCACCTGGATGACTGGTTTATAACAGCCCCCTGCAGTGAAATTTCTCCTTATGGCAAGACAGTACTTGCTCAGAATGCATCTGTCTTTAGGGTTCATGGTCAATGTGACCAAGATTCAGCTTGATCAGTCACTGTCACTGGTATTCATTGGCTACCATTTGGATATAGTCATCCAGAAAGCAAACAGGATTGCTACCATTGTACATGTCTCACAGAACCCATGACCTACAGCAGCAGCAGTTCTCATGGTGCTAGATTTGATTGTCTTTCATATGAGAATTGTATCTGGAATAACTGGGACCAAGCATTTCAACCAATGACACATGTAGTAAAACTTTCAAAAGGCCTGCATCTAGAATATGTTAGGGTGGGCAGACCCACAGAATTTATCTGTGGGCGTACCCTTTTTCTGACCATCCCCTGCTGCCACAGTGACGATGGACACAGCCATTCTGAGGTGGAGGGCATTATCTGCACGGGAATGCGTTAGGCACATGGACTGCACAAGAGGCGTAATTGCACATCATTGTGCGCTCCTCATAGTACTGCAGGTATTCCAGATCTTGCTCCCTCGGGGTGCAGTATCCATTATTTTGACAATATGGGAGTTGTACGGTACAGACATAAATAAGCAATGTGGAACATATTTGTATTTCCCCCTCCACCCCACATGCAGAGAATCTATAAGGGTTTGAGAATGGGCCTTACATTAGATCGCTTTCTCATAGCAATGCACATACTGGGGACATCCAGTGTGACTGGACAGTTTGAGCATAAAAATATAGCTCCCACACGAGCGTCTCTCAACATGAAGATAACTTTCAGCATATTTTATGGGGAAGACCCTATTATATCATCACCACTTCACCATCCAACTCCAAATGCAACAATTTTTTCATCATCATTCTTCAGAAGTGATGTTACCATGAGACTTATTTGCCTTTAATTGGCTCCCAGGTTTCTTTCTCTTTAAGTTCTCCTGTATGTATTCCCCCATTTCCACTTATAGTCAGGTTTCTCCAGAAAGCCAGAAAATGCAGTGCAAAGGTAATTTTTATAGCATTATTCTGGCCTTGCCAGATATGGTTCCCTTGCTGTGTTCTCTAGAGAGAAGATCCCTCCTACTTCAACAGCAGCCTTGGCTGCTTTTATATCTGTCTGGGCTGCCTTACCCAGAAGTAAGTTGCCCAAGTTTGACTGCATGGGTTCTCCAGTTTGAATGTCCCCAAGGATAAATTGTTTCCCACTGAGGTAATGACTGCATCTCAAAGACCTTCAACAAGGAAATTTATAAAGGTAAATGGAAGAAATTTTGCTGTGAGGTTTAAAGCTAAATATAGCTTTTAAGTCAGCATAATTTTCTAGTGTGCTAACCTTTCTAGCAGATGTATTTAAGAAGTGAAGTAGTTAATCCTTCATAAAATTGCATATAGCAGCCATTGCATTCTTTTACTCGGGCTTTTCTACTGCTTGTTATCTGACTAGACAGGGTCTTTTTTTACTCCAGGCCACCCCTGACTCAACCTGCTCCTCCTTGGGACCTGAATTTTGTTCTAGAGAGCATAACTAAATCCCAATTTGAACCAGCAAATTCCATAATTATAAAATGTTTGATCTGAAAATCTGGCTTCCTTGAAGCCATCACTTCTGTAAGAAGGGTTTCACAGTTTCTCATGCTTCTCCTTCTGAACATCATTACCATGTATATTTTTCATCCAGAGTCTCACTCTGAGTTAACCCATCCTTTATTCTGGAAGTAACTACTCAAACCAATTTGAACCAGTCCATTAATTTGACAGTCTTCTTTCATAATTATTCCAATAGAGAACAATATCAGCTACATTGTTTGGACATTTCATAGACAGCTACAATTTTATTTTCATTACCCAAATGAATTCAGGAAGGATGAAAGTTGTTTGTGTCAGTCTCTTCAGCCAAGAAAGTTCAAAAGTTATCTAAGATTACCCTTTCTATGTGGTTATCTGATTCCATTGCTTACTGCTACTCTTCCACTGGGAAATGTATAGTCACTAGACTAAATGAGCACTCTGTCAGAGCTCAGTCCACATCTACTGCCTTTCTATGAAAATAACCCTCTGAAGGCATCACAGCAGCTGTTTACATGGGTCACCTTACATTTGCCAATCATTATTGTTTGAGTACCCTTTCTAAAGCAAGGCTCATGCTCACTTTGGAGATAAATTTCTCAAAGGCCTTTTGGCCTACACCATCCAATATCCGCTTGGGAATCTGTCCAGTTGTTCTAGTGTCCAGATAAGACCAGAAAATTCACAAGTTATGTAGTTACCAGAACATTAGATTTATCTGGTCTCTGTCTGGACACTGGAATGAACCACCCTCCTTTCCATTCCAAACTGTCATGTCCAAGGGATCTTTAGGAATCTAGGAGGTGAGGCCTGATTAATTTTACTCAGGGGTTCTAAGTTGTCATGTTGTATTTATCTCTTTACTTAAGAATGCAGTTGGTTATTCCTTTATTTTATCTGGAGTATTCTGCTCCGAGCAGGAATTTATGGAACAGAGGAGAAGCTTGAGCTTGTAAGTAGTGTTGTTACAAGGCAAAAGGGTGTTGCAACCAGTCAAGTTTTTCCAATGTCCGGACATAGATGAAAAAAAAATCTAAAGCTTTTATAAGAACATAAGTTACAGTTATAGAGCTTAAAAGAATTATGGGAGAGAGAATTTTTTTTATAACAACATGTTATTTCTAGGTGGTGACTGGAATTTACTTTGCAGCACTGAAGATGTCAGGAGGCCGTAGAAAGGAAACTGTAACCAGGTAAGGTATTGAAAGACATATATTTGGAATGGAGGGTGTTATTTCGGAGCAGCAGTTCAGAGGGAGTTTACATATTGTTGTCCATGATGCAATAACTTGGCTGGACTAGACGGAAACTAGATAACACATGCACATCTGTGTTTGGTTGAAAATATTGAGACCTGTCTAATAACCATATCTAACCACTCACCTGTAAAAGTTGAGATGAATAAGCGGTAAAGGCATTAGTGTTTCCCACATATGTATAAAAAAGATGGAAATTTAAGGAATGGGTACCAAGTAAAATTCGAGAGTTATTAGGGCAAAGAGAAATCATTCCAGAGGGACTGGCTAGGCCTTGGGAGTAAATTAAATTGGGTTTTAAAGGTATATTGGATTTGATGGAGAAAGCGATGTGGAAGAAACTAACAAAAACTATTTTAAAAGTATTCTCTAATGTTAAAATGTTGCAGAGGAGGGGTGATATTTACAAATCAAGAAGAACATTTACAAGCTGCTAAGAGCAAAATAAGGGAGCATTTGGGCAATATTAACAAGTTTAGGAAAACTCGAAGCCGGAATATCAATGTACACAGTTTATTGACATAAAAACACAAATAAAATGTTCAAATGCTAGAGTGGTTAAGCGCTTTCATCTGTCTCCACACAGATTTCTTCAGAACCTTCTGAAGAAATCTGTGTGGAGACAGATGAAAGCGCTTAAGCACTCTAGCATTTGAGCATTTTATTTGTGTTTTTATGTCAATAAACTGTGTACATTGATATTCCGGCTTCGAGTGTGTTGGGATACCCTGATCCTGCTATTTCTTGGATTATCGGTTGTTGTGTGCTGTATTTTTTCATTACAAGTTTAGGAAAACTGCAGTAAAATATTTGTATTTTGATAACCCCAAAGCACAAAAATTTTAAGCAAAAGTGTTAGGCCGCAGAAAATAGGAAGAGTGGTGGCAAAATTTAGGGACACCATGACAAGAAAGTTAACTATGAATATTAAAAGAGATAATGGATTTCAGCAATTTTATGAAAATGCATATAGGGCAGTGGAGTGGGGAAATCAGGAAAAGACACATTTAGAAGCTTTTTTAGGAAACCTAATTAGATATTCCAAACCTTGATGAAACAGAAACTCAACAGTTAATACTCATGTTAGATAGAGGACAAATGAAAGGTGATATATAACCAAGAAACAAGCAACTTTCCAGGAATGGATTGAAGTCCCATAGAAATTGGGAAGTTAAAATGAAGGAAGCTGTTGAAGATTTGGAACACTGCTTAATAATACTTTGTAGGAGCATTGGTGGTGGTATTACTAAAGGAAGGCAAAAATCCTGCAAACCATGCCTCATATGATCATTTTGATTCTAAATAATGCCTGTATTTGCTAAGAGAATATAAAAACTGTTACCAAAGCTGATCTATGGATCCTTGTCAGATTGTCGAAGCTTCACAACTTCGAAATTCATATGGTCGGGACTATATGATTGAAGATTAGAAACTTTGAACGTTTTGAATGGAGATTGCAGTACAGTGCGGAATGGGAAATTTACTCTTTTCCACAATTTAGTGCGATCTCGGAGTTGGTACATTTAAATAGCAGGGGGGTGTGGGAGGTGCCAGGGGGCTTGCCCTCCTGTAAAAACGTTAAAAATAGATTTTTTTCTTTTTTTCTTTATTTTTTTTAATGTTCGAAGTTCCAAAACTTCAATCATATGGTCTCGGCCATATGAATTTTGAAATTTCGGAACTTCGATAATCTAACATACATCCATAAATATATATATATATATATATATATATATATATATATATATATGTGTGTGTGTGGGTTGTGTGTGCCCGCGTGCGCATATTTTTATACACACATGTATATAGTTCAGTGTTATTTTGTGGAAGTTAGACAAACATTTGATAACAGTAATAGAATAATGGTAATAGAATAATGGTGATTCAGAGGGAATGTACATGTGGCTCATCTAATTACTAAAGGGTTTGCATCTAAAAATAAAGAGGTTATACTGCCCCTCTACTCGTCACTCATCAGACCCATCATAGAGTACAATGCCCCATTTGGGATGTACCTCACAAGACACTTCCAACAGCTGGAAAGACCACAAAAGTACCTCACCAAGAGGATTACTGGCCTCAAATATATGTCCTATGCAGACCGACTGAAAAAACTCCGGCTGTATTCAGTGGCATATCGCTTACTAAGAGGTGATCTCTGCCTGACTTACAAAGCCATGTCCAACTCAGAATTGATGGGCATGCTCCACCTAAAGAAATCCAAGTCACTGCGAGCCACACGCTGTAGTGAGCTAAACCTCGCCGCAACAATAAATAGAACATGCTGGAGGAATAGATTCCTGTCAGAGACTCCCCATGCTTTGGAACAAAATTCCTAACTACATTAGGCAGAACCCCTCACTAACACTCTTCAAGAGAAACCTTCACAAGTGGATGGGTAACAGCAACTACACCCCTGGGATCACTTCATTGGCTCTGCTTGACAGAGGCTCAGTTAATTAATCAATGGGTCGACGAAAGGAATTGGTCCTTTTAACTTCCATTCCTTAAGAGACACCAGCAGGCACTACTTTTATGGTGGTAACCCTTCTGCTAGATCACTCTATCTAGATATGCTAGATATGGGAGATACATTTTCAAATGTTGTACATTATTGGTGTGTTTCTTGAGTGCAGAATGTATGTCATGTCTAGTTCATCAGTTCTGTATTGCTATAGCCATAAGTTAGTTTATTATAGGCCACAGCAAAGTGTTGAGGTACTTGTTTATGTCAGTGTGAAAGTTTAGAGGAATTTTAATGCCGTTGGCAATTATTGACAACAGTGTGCATTCTTTCCTTAATACCTCAGTGGAATCGAGCTCTTTCTGATATCCACAAGAGATGTATCATGTAGGATCTGTACTTTGCCCTTGTGGGAGGTTACTTTTTGAATGCTGGTTTTAAACCTGCATAAGTCTAATTTCTACATAAGATAAGTCTTAGACCCTTGCACATGGGCTGTAACTCCCTGGGTTAACATCCACCTTAAGAAGAATGTCCTGCTCCAGTCTGCTCCTCTCTTTTTCATTCTTATGTTTTATTGTAGCTAGATGGGGGAATGTCCTTCTTATACGTGTGCTTCCTTAATTGTATTCCGATACATAGTGCTTGCATCTTTTTTGTGATGGTGTTTATTTCAGAGTATGGGGTCTATTGATTTGTCTAAAAGTCCATTCTTCATAATATTAACACGGATGGATGTCTACTGTACTGTGAGTCTCATTCTCTGGTATCTCTTGGCTTCATATAGAATGTTTGCTTCTTACTCTGTTATTTAGTGCTCCCCAATGCTAACTAAAGCACAGGGGTGTAACTTTAGCATTAGTCCACACTACCTGCATATGGCATATTTCTGACGTAAGGTCCTCTTCTTTGAAATTACCCTTGTTTCTCTCTTTTGGTGATAGTCTAGGAGAGAGTTAAGTCATTATTATCATTCAAAAAAAAATTGCAGTTCTTAGCTATGCACTGTGACCCCTTTTTTGCTGTAGTATGGTATAGACTTTTCTTCTGCATAATTAGTCTGTTGATTTTTTTTTTTGTCTCTGTCAGTGTTTACTTTGTGCTCTAACCTTACCTCTCCCTCATAGATGACTGGGATTTCTCCTTTGCATCAATAGTTTCCCCTACCTATAATCCCTTTAGGTAAGTTTTCTGCTCAGACCAGCTTGAAGGTACCTCTCTCTCCAGCTGGGCACATATCACAGCTTTATTGTTTGACTGTAATAGTGCATACATCCCTTCCTACTCTTAACTATTTCCCCTACTTTATTCCTCTTCAAGGGCATTTTTTTCCAGATGGGCCATTTTTTTAATGGAATCTTTGGACAAGTTTATACTAAGCCTCCAGCCAAGAAAACCATCAAGAAGCTTAGCATCATCATCCACTACTTTCGAAAGTCTAACAGTTTCCTACCATTCATCAGATTTTACTCACTTATCCCAGATGAAAATTTGTGATCATTCATTGTGTGGTTCTAAACCTTGCTAAGGAAGCATTTTGCTTAACAGCCTATTCCATAAACTGAAAATATATTGGGTTAAGTACTGCATGGTGGTGTGGATGCGATAGTGTAGGTTTAGGTCTCTAGAACAGGTGCTTCCTTTACCAATGATTCTGTTTAAATGAAGATGTTTAAAGAGTGCTTGATCTGCAGAGATCGCCCTTCTGGAGTCTGCATGATACTGAATATAAACTCCCTTCTGGAGTCTGCATGACACTGAATATAAAACAGGGCTTTTAGTTTGTCATAGGATCATAGATTAGGTTCATAGATTAGTGCTAAGCTAACTGCCCTTGTGAGCCATTTTAAGCCTAGCCAGTTATCCTTTGTGAGACTCAAACCCTGCACCTTGTGTTTGCAAGGCAAACACCTTAACCATTAGCCCACCCTTCCAACTCTCAAAGTACGTATGAGTATTGAGACATGAGGTCTTTTTTGTAGGAAACAATGAGGTCTTGAATTGGTTTTGGTGCTTAGTGAGATGCATATCATAGGGGGCATTTTATTCAATGAAGGCTTAACAAGGGATACAAAATGAGACTATAATTCCTCTGGACCCTGAGGAAATATCACATTGAATAAATAGTGCAAGGGAGAAGGGTTTTCTAACCATCACAAAGGTATTGTGGTCAGAGAAGAGTCTTTTGTACACAAAGGTACCAAAATCCATGATGACTACGACAGATTTAAGTAGAACATTATCTCTATAGTAAGTGGAGGTAATCTTATATGTACCAAAGGAAACTGTACTGCTTTTCTTGACATTTAAGATTTAGCCTATGGATTAGTATTAAGCATTTGTTTGTTCTACCCTTTGCTGGAGAATATTGCAAGGATAGTGAATTTTTCTTTAGAACTTTGCTATTTTGTGTTTGTAGTACACACTGAGGGGTTTAATACTGTTCATTTCACAAGTTCAGTTAGACCTCTATGCATGAGCAGGGTACAGTTTCAAGTACCCCTTTGGCCATTTACTTCACATTGATTTTAGTCCTCATAAGGGTTGTTGTCTTCTTATAACTAGCTACTGGCACTTCTGTTTTAATCCTTTTCCAAGGTCTAATACTCTTGTATGTTTTTCACACATGTTGTAACAGACATTATTTCTAATAATTTTTTTATTGTTTTTGTCAGTGTTTTGTGAAAATTTGTTCTGGGAAAGTGACATTTAAGAGCAGTATATTGATGATTTTTTATTTTAACAGTGATTGACATATTTTGCTCATTTTGTATCCTTTGTCAAGTGACCCAGGTGCAAGCAAGCACAATATACACCTCACTTCGACAGGTCTAGTATGTCTTATTTATATGATGGCCACTTAATCCTATATGTTTAGGTTTCGTTTTAAAACATCATTATGGGTAAAAGAGGAGAGGCCAGGTATCCAGGGAAAGTTTATGGCAGGTTTTCTAAGTACTGATAGCTTTAGGCCAGATGGTTATGAACATTGACCTCTCAGGGAGAAGAGTATCTCAGCAAATTAATTACAGGTCACTTAGTCATCCTTTGGGATGGCAGTTTTTTGAATCCCCGAGGGCTTGCCTGACTGCTGTACTTTGGAGTCCATTGTCTCTCCATCTGGTGGCGGGATGGCCATCAAATGCGACAGACGAACCTTGGATATATTCCTACTTGGCACTAGGTTTTTAGCCAAGATGATTTATGCTCGTGTTTCCAGATTTAACTATACATAAATAACTGTACATATATCATGTGTATTACTTTAGGGTGATTTATTTATTTATTGCTTTATTTTTTTCAAGTG
Organism: Protopterus annectens; assembly: GCF_019279795.1. Classification (NCBI taxonomy): domain Eukaryota; kingdom Metazoa; phylum Chordata; order Ceratodontiformes; family Protopteridae; genus Protopterus; species Protopterus annectens. Next base: position 433,351 of record NC_056725.1, read on the forward strand.
ACATTTGATTTAGAATAGCAATATTTTAATGTGCCTACACAATAGTTCTTAATACACACACATTAACAAGACATATATTTTGCTTTTCCGGAGTGTCTTTCTATAATCTCAGTCTGTTTTTTTTTTCTTTTTTTAACACTTTTATTGAATTATTTCAGAAGACATAGGCAAACATGCATTTATATAAAGGAAAACAAACCATGGTAACGTTCATATTTATACAATCATCATCGATCCAACATTATATAAATTGATCAATTCCCGTCTTCCCTTAAACCTCATTCTTCCTCCACAGCATTGTTCTGCATGTATTATTTCCACAGCTTCCATTTTTTCTATGTAATTTACTCCTACTCTTTTCCAAAGACCCAACTTCCAGTTCTTTTATCTCTGATACAATATTCACTCCTTCCAATACAGTTGGCTTAGACTTTGATTTCCATTTTCTAATAATTGCTTTTTTGACTGGCACTAGAATTAAAGTTGACAAGCCCTTACTATCTAGGCAATTCAGATACTGTATCCCAGCTCAAAAAAAAAAAAAAAAAAAAAAAAAAAATTTCCTTAGTTACACCCATTTGCCCACCCAGTTTTCTTGGCAGAGTACTCTGTAGGGAATTTTTAAAGTCTGCCAACTCACTACACTCCCAGAGTATATGTTCCCAGTTACCTCTTTCTTCCCCATCACACCTCGAACATTTGTCATCTACCTGAGGAAAAATTCTTTGGAGTCTAGTTGGCGTGTAAAAATACCTATGCAAACACTTCCAATCAAAGATTCTAAATCTTTTAGACTTTGTTGCATATCCAGGAGCTGTACATGTCCCTCCCACTATTTCCCTGTGAATTGCTTCTCCAGTCTCCCTTCCCAATCTTTTCTAACCTCCTCTGATTGATTCCTATAGTTATAATGCAATGTTTTGTATGGCCTACAAGTTATCCTTTTTTTAGTAGCAGCTTCTGTTCTCGATTCAACTAAAAACTGTACCACTTAGGATTCCCCTATACCTTTCTCTTTTGCCTATACTCTATCTGTCCCTGCTAGGGAAGTCTGTCTCAAGCCTGCAGTCCAAATGTCTTCTTGGCCTCTTCCCACACTATTACCTTTCTCTTTCTATTTATTTGCTCCCAGTATTTGGCTCCTTTGCCAATTTTCTCCAGTAAATTCCAACCCCCTTTTGCCTGTTCTGCATTGTAGTCATCCTTATCAGCAGAATCTTCTTTCTCTGTTCTCTTAGCTTAATTTTTACGATGCTTTCTGCTGTTTTATAAATGCAATATTCTGTATGGCTTTTATTGTTATTCTCCTTCAGGATCTGCATCCAAAATCCCACTCTCTGCTTATTTCTTGAATGTCCTCATCAACTTTCAGCTGGTGTTATGTAGATGAGCTTTACCTGTGTAGCTCTAAAATATCCCTTCAAATCAGGTAATCTTAAACTACCTTGCTTTGTTGGAAGGCTTAACTTATGCTTGCCCTTTTACCATCCCAGATCAAATCCTTCATCTTTTCATCAATTACTATCCACAACAACTTCTGTGAATGATAAAATAGGTATAGCCTATATATAAAAGTAAAGGGACTAAAATGTTTTCACTGCTTATATCTTGCTATCTATATAAGTAAGCAATAGCGTCCAGTTTCTCGGTTTTTGTATTGTCTTTGGTTCAGTCTCTTCCCACATATCCTTAGCTGCATAACAGAATCCATACTCCTAAATACTTCATTTTCTCATGTCCCCATAAATATGGGTATTGCTGAATGAATAAATGTGTGGGTACATAGTTTATAGCCTTTGTTTTGTTTCATTAATTTTATATCATGGAAAGACTTGAAACTGTCTCAGAATGCTCTACAACACTGAGATACCCCTTTCTGGTTTTAACAGGCAGAAAGTAATATTGTCAGCAAATAAAGGCAACATTTTTTTCTTTGTTATCATACCGTTTATATTCTTGAATTTCCGAGTTCCTTATTTTCTTTGCAAATAGCTATAAATATAACGCAAATAACAGGAAAGAGCAGACCCTGCCTGTTTCATCTGTTCAGACACAACTTAACTTATTAGAGAGAAACCCCTCCCCACTTTAATTTTGCCTCCGATCCCTCATATATCCTCCAAATTAACCTTATTATTCCGTCAGGGAATGCAATTACTTCCATTGCCCTACTCATAAAATCCCATCTTACTCTCTGAAATGCTTTCACTGCATCAAAGCCTGCTAACAACAGCTGCATTTTCTTACATTCTGCTTCCCTCTAGATATTTGTTGTACTTTTACTGTTGTTAAATGTTTGCCTCCCCTCAACAATGTCACATTGATCAATGTCTGTCTATTTTGAAAACATATTTGTCATTAGTTTAGCTATTCTATACATAAACACGTAATAATCATGATAGGCCTATATGAAGCTGGGTCTGATGCATTTTTACCATCTTTAGGTATTACCACCACCACAACTTTCTTCCAGAATATTGAAGCTTCCCTTCTTTTAAAATAATGTTAAACAAAATCTTCCAGATCTTTCACTGTCTTCCCTCCTAGCTTCCAAAATTCCACAGGAATACCATCTATTCCCAGAGACTTTCCTACAGATTTATACACCACTGTTTTTATTTCATCTCCTCCTGTCTTAACCGTTAATTGTTGAACCTTATCTACCTCTAACCTTGACATAGTTCCATAAATATTTTCATTTGTGGTTTTTCTTGATTTCCACATTCCTCTACTTTGTACAAATTTTCATAAAATTTCTGAAGCATCTCTAATATTGGTGGGATCGCTGGTTATTTTTCTTGTTACAGGCTCCTTATGTTTAGCAACAACCCTTTGTATTTTCTGTTGCCCAAGTTGCTGTGCTAAAAGTTTGTGTGCTCTGAAGTTTATTACCATAAACAGTTGCTTAACAGCAGTCTTTCGAAACTCATACATATTATTGATGTAATCCCTACTTTTCTGTTTAGAACTCTGCATTTGCGCCAATTCTTGTTCTGTGAGATCCCCCTTATTGTGCTTTGTTAGCCCTTCTGAATAATTGTTGTTGCTTCTTAACCACCTCTGTATCTTTCTTATTTCTACCCTATTTTTAAACTCCACTTTTGTTTAATCCCACTCACTAGCTTTAACTTCTGAAAAAAATTCTATCTTCCTGTTAAATTTCAGATAATTTACACTACCAATTCCTTAAATTCCTCTTTTTAACAGGAAGGGAAGGAAGTGCCAGTGTCTCATTTTTACCTCATTACCCTACTTGGCACATGATGTAAAATAGTTATTGTCTATGTGTCGAAGCTTTCAATTATATATGTATATGTGTGTGTGTGTGTCATATATATATATATATATATATATATATATATATATATATATATATATGTGTGTGTGTGTATACAGTATGTGTACAAGTATAGAAGTTTGTGAAAGAGCTTGCCTTTTGTAACTTGCTTGCAATAAAGGGATCTTATCTGGAAGTAAGACATGGATTTATAACTTGACCTGGCTTGAGACTGTGAACATTCTGTGGATTTATAACTTGATTTAGCTTGAGACTGTGAACATTCTGCCATAGCTGCTTCGATATTTGGCTGCATTTATTCCTTTTTTTGTATCGAGTGACAGTTGGGACCTTGAGGTTTGTTTTTTCTTGCTGTTATTTCTTATTTTATATTTAATTCTAAGCTGTCAGTGTTTATGGAATTTGGACTGTAGATTTTACTTGTGTGGAGCTGGAGTAATTTTTAGCAGTGAAATGTGTACGGAGACATTTTACAAGTGGTGGTAGCTTAGGTTGTGTTTGAATTGTAATAAAATTCTTCCAGCTTTTTTAAATAAACTGTGTGCTTGGATTTTACTGTAATCTGGGAGAAGTATTTGTTTATTAGTGATTGCATGTTTTAGCCATGTTTCGGTAATGGCTTGAAAGTCTGGCCTAAAAGGAATCCAGGTATGCTAATTATTCAGTGTTATTATAGAAGATTCTAGTATTTTGTATACTAGTATAGTATTGAATTTGTAGGACCTGGATTAGGGTGAATGTTTCCACATTGTAAGAGAAAGAAACTGTGTGCCTGTGTGTCAGTTATTGTTCTGGACAGCTTTCATAGATTTATTAGTATTTTTATAAGTGGATATTTTATAAATGAGGAGATACTTGCATTTGAAGGTGAGAATGGATTTGAATGTTTTGGAAAAAGTAAGTAGAAGTGGGGAGTCCTGGTGAAATAGCTGATGTCCCGTGGAGTTGAAGGTGGTAAATTGGAGTTGTTCATTGAATGTGGATAGTGGAGCTAAGGAAGAATTGTTACGAAAATTGTTAATCTCACATTACTGTTTATTGACATTATGTTTTGTGTAATATTTATATGAATTTGGGTTGACAGGTTGTGAAATAGTAAGGCACTTAAATGCAGTTAGAGTATATAGCATGAAAAGGGTACAGTCATTAGCACCGAAAGTGTTAAAAGTGTTTGAATCTGTTGATGAGTGTGCTAATGTGGATGTTAGTGGTACTGTTTGAGCATGTAATGATCGGGGTGGGGTGGGGGTTAAAGCTGTAAAGATAGACAAGTCCCCGGGGTGGCAATCAATGCATGCATACACAGTAGTTGGATGGAGTGCTGAAAGGTCTGGAAAGAAAATCAAGGGGTGTGAGCAGCAAAAGTTTTATTTACTTATTTTTTACGTGCAATTGAAAAGGCAGGGTGGATGATTGCAATACAGAAGGGAGAAATCCACACAAATCTAGTAAAGTCTGCAAGTCTCAGTTTGCCTGTTTACCCAAGGCACTTGTCTCATACAGGTAAACACTGGTGTCCATGCAGCAGTACACAACTTCATCTTAAAAATGCTGATACTTTATGGCTAGAAGCCTGGTGTCTGTCTGTCCCAAAATAGATGGGAGTTGGAATTCAGTAACAGAGGATTTCCTCACTTAGTATTTTCAGTAGTTGCTGGACAGTTGTTTTTAGACAGAGGATATAGCAGTCAAACTGCCAGCAGATGTCTTCAACTTAAATAAGCTACCACTGTATGGCTGTAGGACTGCTGTATGTCTGTCTCAGAGTATTTGGGGTCATGGTTCAGTTATAGAGACCATGCTTTCACATACTGGTTAGAGTTTTTGCTGTTCTAGTAGTACCTTTCTTTAGCCAAGTTCATCTTCTAGACATTCTCACAGAACAAATTCCAACTCAAATAATATTCAAGTAGCACTGTTCAGTGCTAAATGTTTAAGTAATAAATGTCAGAAATTGAGAGCTCCCTCAAGATATTCCTATTTGTGTAGAAACTGAAAAGTGTTCCAGTATAGTGACAGCACTTCCTCCTTACTGGAGTTCAATGCCTTTCATACTTTGAGGGGATACATATTATTCATAGCCTCATCATATGACATCCTTCATAATACCAACCAGGAATGTATTGAAGTCCTAGTGACACTCAATAAAACCAACTCTGACACTATTGCAATTACATCCTCAGAGCATGTTTATATAAAAGTTAACCATTTATGTAAGCATTCTTGTGTGAGATTTTAACTAACTTTAACTTTAAAACAGCTGACTAACGTTTACCACCAAGAGTAAATATGCTCTAAGATTTCTGATTTTGTAAAGGCCAACTCCTTAGAACAAATAGTGCCCCTTTTCACTAAAGGACCAAGCTTCTAGACCTTGTACTCTCAAACATATCCTCTAACTGTACTCCTCATGTCACTTATTCACTGGTCAATTCCAAGCATCGTGCTTAGACCTTCTCCTTTAAAACATCCTTTACACTGTACAAGAATCCCAGTATATTCAGGAATTACTCCAAAACTGACTACTTGGTGTAAATGATTAATTCCCCAGGTAACAACAAACTTGATTTTGTTTGCCTGAATTTTGTTTCCCTTTAGATAGCTACACTGAGCCACCTTTTTCATCTGTTGTAAACCCAGCATAAACCTGTAGGGTACAATGTTTTCATCAACCATTTCTACCAAAAAAAAAAAAAAAAAAAAAAAAAAGGTTTCTAGCCCCATATAATAAATTCCTTATCAGTTAGTTAGTAGAAAAGGGAGTTAAATAATAATAATCCTACTTGTTAACCAAGTAGGCCCACTGGACACACTGTCTCTTTCCAGAGATGACCCAGAGACAATGTCTGGTGAAGTGTTTTGCTCAAAGTCATGCAGGAGGCAAATGAGGGCTGAGGGAATTAAACCCTCTACCACAGGAATTACTAGTGACAACCCTTACCTCGGTGCCAAATGCTAGACCTCTGTTAAGTAAAATCTTAAAGTGCTCCATTAAGAACTGTAGGGCAAGTTAGCAACTTAAGGTTGCCATTACCCGTAAGATAATTTAACCAAAGAGAGCCTTAAGACTACTAAAGACTACTAAACGCAGAAGTAACCCGCATTAATGCACAGAGGCTATATCTAATGTTGGTTCTTACTCTAACCTTAAAGTCATTGCCAGTATTCTGTCCGACAAATATGTAGTGTTCCCGTCCTCCACAAACCACCACACCCAAAACTCACTTTGGATCAGGTGTTTTCTGCACTGTTTAAACAAAAAACACTGGTTCTATAGGTCTGGATAACATCCCTGTGATGTCTGTTTAGAAGTGTTAAGCACCACTTAGCCCAGGCTCTTCTTTGCCTGTTCATCAAATGCCTTTCCAGTGGTTATGTCTCAGATGCATGGAAATGGCCATTGATGTACATCTACACAAGTGGGACCCAACAACTCATTTACGCAGTTGTATGCCTATTAACTAGCATCATTTTAAAAGTAATGAAGGTATAGTTGTTTTTTTTAAACAAGAAACATTTTCGTTGAATTATGACTTATGACCTAAGCGATCATACATTTATATAAATTTGCAGACATTATATATGCACTTATAATCTATGCAGTCATTGTCAGTCAAGCATTACTAATTACTCAATTCCTGCCTTCCCTTTAACTTCATTCCTCCTGCAAAACATTATTCTGCATATATTGTTCCCACAATTCCCATTTTTCTATGTAAGCTGTTCCTACATTTTTCTAAATATCCCACTTCCAGTTCTTTTTGTTACTATATTCACTACTTGTTGGTTTAGACTTTGATTTCCATTTTCTAGTAATTGATTTTTTGGCAGCCGCCAGAGTTGAACCCAGCAAGGCATTGCTGTGTCCAGGCAGTTTCAAATATGTGTCATGGCTCAAAAAATCATTTCCTTAGTTATACCAATTTGTTCACCCAGTATCTTGGACAGAGTAGTCTGCAGGGAATTTTTGAAGTCTGCCAACTAATTACAGTCCCAAAAATGTATTCCCAGTTATTTCTTTCTTCCCCATCACACATCCAACATTTGCAATTTACCTGAGGAAAATTTTATTTGAAGTCTGCTTGTGGTATATAAATACCTATGCATACAAATTCAAACAAAGATCCTAAATCTAGATTATGTTGCGTATTTGGGAGCCATGAATTCCATTATTTTTGTGAATTGCTTATCCAGTCTCTCTTTCCAATTCTTTCTAACCTCTTCTGATTGATCCAGTAATTATCATGCAGTATTTTATTTGCTCTGTGATGAAAGGAGGTACTGCTAGCACATCTAGATGGAATTTTGTAAAAAAAATATATATATTTGTATATATATATGTGTGTGTATATATATATATATATATGTGTGTGTGTATATATATATATATATATATATATATATATATATATATATATATATATATATATATATGTGTGTGTGTATGTCAAACTGATTTGCACAGACTTTTGTGTTGGAAAGGTATTTGTAAAGTGCTTGTGTTTGAAATGTATCCAAAGTGTGCCCTACTGGAGACAACAGAAATGTGCATGCACTATTGTAACTGTTTAAATGTATACCTCATAACAGAGAAAACTGGAGAGTTAACCTCAGTCCAGCAAACTTTAGAAAAATATCTGAAATTATACCACTTTATGGGCTAGGCCATAAAGATGCATTCTCACAGGTTTCAGTGCAGCCAGAGACCCAAAATCTGTACCAGAAAGCTTTCTGCATTGTGTGTTGGGTGAACTAATTAGTACTCTGGAAGTGTGGAGGTATGCAATTGTTTTATGATTTCCAGCACCTGCCAAAGATCTGGCCAAAAGCCCTTATGTGTGTATTTTTACAGGTAGGTGCTAAGCCCTGCCAGCTTCCAGCGATGGAGGTTTTGTATGGGATCTAGAAGTCAGAGGAGCAGAAGTGATGTCATTCTGCAAGCTATCTCAGAAGTAATATTTTAGATAGTGTTTTGAGAAGTCTCTTAGTGAGACAGAGCATTCTGTATTCTGTCTTGGACCTGACAACAAGAAGAACCATTCACCACATCATCTGTTTTGCTCTGTTATGTAAGTTATTAGGGAATAGTGATTCTCTTAGTCAGTCAGGAACATAGTGAAGCTTAGGTTAGATATTGTTTTTCTTTATTTGTCTGAGTCTGTCCTGCAATGATATTTTAAGTATTTCCTGCAATGATATTTTAAGTATTTCCCGTGGTTTTGAACTCTGATGTCACTGTGAATTGATATTTAGTGTTGTTTTGTTCTTTTGTTATTTATTATGAAATATATTTAAACCTTTCACTGTGGTTGATTGTTGTAGATATATTTAAGTTTTGAGAGTACTTGCATATTTATTTGGTGACACTGTGTGGGCCACTCCTAATGGCCTCGGTTGTGGTCAAACTACCATTTGTAATTAATATTGCACAGTAAAATTGGACACCCTTTGTTAAGGGCCTTAAAGTAGCTCGGAGTTTCTAGTGGCAGTCATAACTACCTTATAGTCTGGGCAGAATGAGTCATAGCTAGTAAACCTGTGTCAGCCTTTCCCAGGCATGTTGTGTGTCAGCTACTTTGGCAGGGACACGAAGCACTGGTTGGACAGAGAGGGTGTGGTAGGTCTTGGCTTGGACACTCAACTGAGATCTCAGCTATATAGCTGTGCCAGTGGGGAGTCTTTATTGGGGATCTGGAGAAAGAGGGAGAAACCAGCCCCAGACTGACAAGTGTTCCCCATGTGCTCTTAAGGGAAATTGTGCTTCATTCTGCTTGATGCAGAGAGGTGCATCAGGAGATACTTTGTATGTACCTGTTATCCTCCCAGTGAATGTCCCCCACAGGTGCCAGTGGTGAGGATTGAGGCGCTCTGATTATTGGCCCAGAGGTGTAGGGTCATCACATATTGCTTAGCAATGGTGGGATATCCACTTCTCACATATTGATGGCAGTGGTGGGTTATCCACATCACATATTGGTTTTCAGTGGTGGGATCACCACATCACATGTTGGATTTCAGTGGTGTGGATATTGGATTCCTGTAGTCTGTAAACAGTGGTGACCAAAGAAGGTATTTGTGCTCTCAAACAGGCACGTAGTAGACATTCAGAGTTTCATATCACAATAGTTGTATTTATTTTTTGTTAGCTTAGTCAGGTAGAGCAGGCAAGGATGTCTGTTGTTTGCTTACAAAGAGGTACCCCAGGAATCCACAGTTTTTCACCTTTTGAATTGCTGTATGGTCATAGGGTGAGGGGACCTCTAGATTTGATTCTTGATGATTGGGAGGGTGAGTGTGAATCCCACAAGGAGTCTTTTGTGGCATATGTCCTAAACCTCAGGACAAGGCTCAGGGAACTCATTGGCTTGGCCCAGGAGAACCTGGAAGAAGCCCAACAGAAGAAAAAAGGTCTGGTATGATAGGATTGCTTGAGTCAGGGAATATGCTGTGGGGCAGCAGGTTATAGTTCTCAGTCCTTTCAGACACTGTAAGCTGCAGGCAGCTTGGGAGGGGCCCTGCAAGGTGATAAGGATGATCAGTGATGTTAACTACATAGTAGAACTGCTAGGCAGGAGGCAGGGGCACTGATTGTACCATGTTAACATGGTGAAACCTTACCATGATAGAGAGGCCCTTGTGCTAATTGTTTGCAGTTGGAGGCAGGAGGAGTCTGAGGGGGATCTGTGGCTACAGGGAGCCAGCCAGCAAAATCCCAAGTTACTATGGTGTGGAGCCTAAGGTTGCAGGCATATGATATGACAGTGCAACACTGTAACTGGGTCAGCAGTATCCCACCACTGCCAACCAATATGCGATGACCCTCCACCTCTGGGCCAGTAATCAAGGAGCCTCAGTCCTCACCACTGGCACCGGTGGGGGATGTTCACTCTGAGGATAACAGGTACACACCAAGTATCTCCAGATGCAGCTCTCTACATCAGGCACAGTTTCCCTTAAGAGCACACGGGGAACACAGTCTGGGGTGGTTTCTCCCTCTTTCTCTAGATTCCCAATAAGACTCCACACTAGCACAGATATAGAGTTGAGATCTCAGCTGAATGTTCAAGCCAAGATCTCCAGCACCCTCTGTCCAACCAGTGCTTTGTGTCCCTGCTCAAATAGCTGACACGCACACTCTTTGAGGTATGATTTACACACACACACACACACACACACACACACCTGGGAAAGACTGCCACAAGTATACTAGCTATGCCCCCTTTTGCCCAGACTATAAGGTAGTTATGACTGCCACCAGATACCCCTGCACCTACTTTAAGGCCCTTAACAAAGGGTTCCAGTTTTACTGTGTAATATTAATGTTGACCAAGAGCAAGTGTACTAGGAGTGGGCCACACAGTGTTACCAAATAAATATGGAAGTACTCTCAGAATTTAAATATCTCTACAGAGGTCAGCCATGATGAAAATATATTTAATAATAAAACAACAAGGTAATGCTAAATATCAATTCACAGTGACTTCAGAGTTCAAAACATGAGAAATATGTAAAATAGCATTGCAGGACAGGCTCAGACAAGTATAGAGAAACAATATCTAAACTAAGCTTCAATATATTCCTGACTGAATCTGAGGATCACTGTTTCCTAATAACTTACTTAATAGAGCAAGTCAGATGATGTTTTGAATGGTCCTTCTTGTTGTGTGGCCCAATACTGAATGCTCCGTCTCACTAAGAGACTTGTCAAAATAATATCTAAAATATTACTTCTGAGATAGCTTGCAGAATGACATCACTTCTGGATGCTATTAGTGTTTCACTGTTGCAGTCATTACATTTGGGGTATCTGCCTTCAGGTAGCCCTCAGCCAGCCTGAATATCAAAGTTTTGTATCCCTGCGTCGGATGCTGTCTCTTCTTCCATGACGTCAGGGTGTCAGGGGTATAAAGCATGCAACCGATGCCATTACATCAGTCTTACTTGCCACACCGTGCCAGAAGCAGAAGCAGTTCGCAAGTGCCAGTCGGCCGACTCCTAAAATTTTCATTTTCGAGTTTCAGAACCGAAGTCTTCAAAAAAGGTAAGTACTCCGTTGGGGATCCTTTTTCTTGCTCTAAACCAATGTCAGTAAAAGTTAACAATTGTATTACCTGTGGAAAGCAAATACCTCATAAAGATTTTCATTAGTATTGCATTCCTTGCCTAGGCCCAGACCATGACGTCCCTCGCTATCGGTTTTGTGCCTTATTCAATCCTCGCACTATTCGTCATCTGTTCATTTTTGCATCAAACTATTTCGGTACTCTGTTTAATTATCCAAAAATGGCATCGATAAGCCATACGACTACCGACTTTCCAAAAAAACATAAAGATAAAGACAGACCGCATAGGTCCAAAGCTGCCAACGACACTTCCATTAAGTTAGTCGCCTTACTTACTTAAGATTCGCAGGCCTCTACTGTGACCCATTCGGAGTTCGGTATGCCGCGAGATGCTTATTCAACCATGGAACCTGCCCTGCAGATGTCTCTACCTTGGATGGGTCCGGAGCTGCTGTGCAGGCACTAGCTTCTGAGGGTGTATTCAGGCCTACTGACTTGCATTTCAAACCGAAGCCATCTTCTTCTTCAAGGCCTAAAACTCGACCCACGCCTAGAAAACCAACGTCCAAACCGCATGGTCAGGCCCATATGCCTAAAAAACAAATGATAAGAATGGCTGAAGACCTTATTACTTTAATTAGGGGAAGCCAGCCTTCTCCCTCTAAAAGACCTAAAACTGATTTTCCTTCTGATTCTTCCGATCAGGATGCTGAAATTTCAACTTCTTTTGGTTACCAGGATTTGCCCTTATCTACCTGTGATTCTGATGCAGACAACTCCATTCCCTCTGCTTCCTCTCCAGAAGATTTTTCTTTTGGTGAAACCTTGCACACTCTTAGGGAGCATTTCTGCTGGGAAAGCCAGGATTACTCTGACTCCAAAAAGAGGCTTAGGGAATTCTTACTCCTCCCTCAACACAGGCCTTTAGCTATCCCCCCTGTCCTGGACATTGTAGATGATGCCTTTTTGGAATCTAGCATGGCCCCAGACACTTTACCTCAGGCTCCCAGGAAACCTGACAGGTATTACAGAGTACCTGACTCTCACAAGTTCCTCTTCAAGAATCTTACTGCAGACCCAGAGACCATTTCCCAGGGACCTAAAGGCATTAAGGCTACTACTGCCAAAAACCCTACCCCCTCTGATAGAGATTCCAGGGCCTTGGACAGATGGGGTAAGAAGGTATACACTTCTGCTACGTTGGCCATTAGGGCCTTAAACTGCCAGTTTCATATGTTAAAGTATCAGCAGCATATTATGGGACTACTTAAACAGAAAATTATGTTGATTCCTGATTGTGCTGAAAATAAAGAATTACAAGATTTAATGCATTCTGCTGAACAAATTGGTAAACATACTTTGCAATGTGGTTTTGACTCTTTAGAAACATCTTGCAGGGCTGCTGTCACTGGGTCTGTTCTTAGAAGGCATGCTTGGCTTAAGGAGCAAAATTTGCCAGATCATGTTAAAACTAAATCAGGCCTAAGCAGTGGGGGGCTCCCACTTCCAAAGCTGGAAGTAGTAAGACACCCCCCTATGGAAAACTGTCACAATGACTTAACCTTTCAAGCCCTGCTCAACTGCCTACTCCCTTCGGGGGAAAGATTGCCATGCATGCAAAAAAACTGGGAACTCATTACCCAGGACAAATGGGTTTTTAATTTATGTTCCCAAGAATACAAATTCCACTTCTACACCTTACCAACCCCAAACGGTTGGGCAGGCCTACCCCCAAATCAGTGGGCAGAGGCTCAAAAGTAGGTTCTCTCTCTCCTAAGTATCAGGGCTATTCAACCTGTCTCAGCAGAAGAAAGGGGACAAGGTTTTTATTCAAGACTTTTCCTGGTACCCAGAAAAGACGGCTCCTGGTGTCCTATCCTGGACCTCTCTGCTCTAAACACCTTTTTGGTAATCCCCAATTTCAAAGTGCTAACACTTCATCAGCTGCTTCTTATGCTAGGCAACGATGCCTGGTTGGCAACCTTAGACTTAAAGGAAGCTTACCTGCACATTCCAACAAAGGAATCTTGCAGGAAGTACCTACGCTTCAGAGCAGGCTGCATGCACTATCAGTTCTCTGCACTTCCCTTTGGCTTATCTACTGCGCCCAGGGTATTCACAAAGTGCCTTACTCCAGTCATTGCATTTTGCAGGCAAAGAAATATTCAAATATACCCATACCTGGACGATTGTCTAATTCAGGCAGAAAGCCAGGACGTGCTTCTAACTCATCTGGCATTTGTAAAGAAACTTCTAACCTCACTGAGGTACACCATAAACAAAATGAAATCTTATCTAGTATCCTGCCAACAAACTGTATTCCTGGAAGCAAGCTTGAACCCAGCTTCCCAGATGGCATACCTCACGCCAGAGAAACAAGTTTATTTGACAGATTATTTCAAACTACTGGCCACAAAGACCCAGCTATCTTCAAGGAAAATCCTGCAAGCCCTGGGGTTCATGGCCTCTTGCATTCTGCTAATTCCATATGCAAGAGTACATATGAGGAAACTGCAGTGGTATCTAAAAATCCTATGGTGTCAACATTCTCAGGACCTAGAATCAATGGTTCCTATCATTCCTTGTATAAGGACAGAGTTCCTTTGGTGGGCAGAGCCCTGCTACCACAACAAGGGACTGCCATTCACACTACCCCCTTGCCGCCCAAACCCTAACAGCAGCATGGGGGGGCTCACTTGGCAGGGCAGTGCATTCAGGGCAAATGGAACCTGAGTCAGATGCACCTGCGTATCAGTCAAAAAGAAATGTTAACTGTACAGAAGTCCCTGACAGCCTTCAAGGACCACATTCTTCCAGGACAATTATTGGTAAAGACAGACAACACCACTGTTATGTGGTACATAAACAAGCAAGGGGGAACCCACTCATACCCTCTCTGCAGACTAGCCATGGCTCTGTGGAACACAGCCTTGAGCTACCAAGTGCTCAATTCCTGCCAGACAATTTAAATTCACTGGCAGACCTAAGCAGAAATCTCTTGGACCCACATGAGTGGAAACTGGAACCAAAGATATTCAACCTTTTGAGAAACAAGTGGGAGTACCCAGAGATGGACCTGTTTGCCTCCACTTAGAACTACCAATTGGACAAATTTTGCACAAGGGCTTCCCACAGTCAAGCTTGGAAAGTGGATGCCCTGCCCTTCACCTGGGAAAGCCTCTCAGTTTATGCCTTTCCCCCTGTGCCTCTCTTCTCGAAAGTTCTGCTAAAGATCAAACCGGACAAACCAAGGACAATACTGATTGCACCACACTGGCCACGCCAGCACTGGTACCCTCTCTTGCACAGTATGTCACTGCTGGAACCATGGCACCTGCCTCAGACCCCTTCGCTGCTGTCCCAGCAGGAGGGCCAGATTCTGCACCCCCAGCTTCAAACCTGAACCTTGCAGCCTGGCTAATTCCATGAGCTCTCCAATAGCATCCCTCAGTAAGCAGGTGTTAGATGTCATTCTGGAGGCAAGGAGGCCTAGTACTAGAAAATCATATGCTGAAAAGTGGAAAAGATACTGTTCCTGGAGCCATACTCAAGGATTGGGCACAACCGTGCTCAGTTTACCGCATATTCATCAATACTTAATAGAGGTGCTCCACAAGGGCCTTTCCTTCTCATCAATTAAAATTCATGCCTCAGCCATTTCAGCACATTAGAATACTGAGCCACATTTCTTCTCTCTCCCCTTGCTGAAACAATTCCTCAGAGGGGCCAAAAATTTAAGACCACCCAGGAGAGCCCCTACTCCAGCCTGGGACTTTAACTTTGTATTGGAAAAGCTCACTCTACCTCCCTTTGAGCCAGCTGCAACTGCAGAGTTAAAATTCCTTTCTTGGAAAACAGCCTTCCTTCTAGCCATCACTTCAGCAAGAAGAGTGTCTGAATTACAGACCCTCATGGCAGTGGAGCCCTTCATCATCTTCCCTGCAGACAGGGTGTCCTTCAGGACCAATCCTTCCTTTATGCCCAAGGTGGTATCCAGTGTGGCCCTTAATCAGTCCATTCATTTGCCAACCTTTTTTCCTAATCCACAGAACAAAGGTGAATGAATACTGCACTTTTTGGACGTGCACAGACAATTTAGATTTTATTTGGCCAGGACTAAGCCTCTCAGAAAAACTGAACAGCTGCTATTTGCCTTTGCTGCAGGGGTAGAGGGGAAGGCCATTTCAAAGCAAACCATTTCTAAGTGGATAGGCCATTGCATTCATTTCTGCTACAAGCACCATGGAAAACCTACCCCACAGGGGATAAGATCACATTCCACCAGGGCTGCATCTACCTCTACAGCCTTTCTCAGAGGTGTCCCTACCAGGGACATCCTAGAAGCTGCTACCTAGAGCTCTGTACATACCTTCACCAAGCATTACCACTTGCCTATTTTCTCTAAATCCAGAGCTGATTTTGCCACTACGGTCTTGCAGGGCTTAATAGCTGGTCCTAATGCTCTCTAACTTCCTCCTCCCTTCCTTAGCTTTGGGAATCTACCCAAATGTAATGACCGCAGCAGTGAAACACGAAGAACATAGTACAGTTGAGTACACTTACTATAAATGTAGATGTTCGAGTGTATTCACTGTTGCAGTCCTGGTTACCCTCCCTCCAGCCCCCTGACTTCTCTTGGCTATACCTTTCTTCTTGTTTAGTGTATTTGCTTTTTGCTGGAGATGTAACCTTGTATATAATTGCTTACCATTATGGGGGCACCTGACATCTGGGGCAAAAAAAACTGATGTAATAGTGTCTGTGGCATGCGTTATACCCCTGATGACCTGACGTCATGGAAGAAGACAGCATCCGACGCAGGGATCCAAGACTTTGATATTCAGGCTGGCTGAGGGCTACCTGCAGGCTGATAACCCAGATGTAATGACTGCAGCAGTGAATACTCTTGAACATCTACATTTATGGTAAGTGTACACAACTGTACTTTATCTGACTTCTAGTTCCCATGCAAAACCCCCATTGCTGGAAGCTGTCAGGACTTAGCATCTACCTGTAAAAATACACACATACAAGGGCTTTTGCTCAGATATTTGGCACATGCTGGAAGTCATAAGACAATTGCATACTGCCACACTTCCAGAGTAGTAATTTGTTCACCCCAAAGACGGCACAGAAAGCTTCCTAGTACAGACTTTTTGTCTCCCTGGCTGCATTGAAACATGTGAGATAGCATGTTTATGGCCTATTCCATAAAGTAATTTAATTTCAGATATTTTTCTAAAGTTTGCTGGACTGAGGGTAACTCTCCAGATGTTGTTCGTGTTTCACTGTTGCAGTCATTACATTTGAGTTATCTGCTTGCAGTAGCCCTCAGTCAGCCTGATTAACAAAGTCTTGGGTCCTGTGTCAGTTGCTGTCCCTTCTTCCATGAAGTCAGGTCGTCAGGAGTATAAAACATGCAGCCAACGCCATTACATCAGTCTTTCTTGCCGTGCGGTGCCCGAAGCAGAAGCAGTTCACAAGTGCCGGTCGGCCGACTCCTGAAATTTTCATTTTAGAGTTTCAGAACCAAGTCTTCAACTAAAGCCAAGTACCCCGTTGGGAAAACTTTTTCTTGCTCCTTACCGATGTCAATAAAAGTTAATAATTCCATTACTTGTGGAAAGCAAATACCTCATAAAGATTTTCATTTGTACTGTATTCCTTGCCTAGGCCCTGACCATGACGTACCTTGCTGTTGGTTTTGTGCTTTATTTAATCAGCGCACTATCTGTCGTCGGAATATTTTTGCCTCTAAATATTTCGGTTTTCTGTTTAATTGTCCAGAATTGTCATCGGGTAGCCATCCGACTACCGGGATTTCGAAAAAACGCAAAGATAAAGAGAGAGACAGGCTGCTGTGGTCCAAAACTGCCGACACCGCTTCTCCTAAGCAAGTTGCCAGTTCGCCGGTACTTAGTGAGGTGCTTTCGCAGCCCCTGATACCCACTACTTCTGATTCATAGGCCTCTACTGAGTCCCATTCGGAGTCCGGCTGTGGCGCGAGCTGCTTCAACTATGGACCCCACGAATGTCTCTACCTTGTTTTGGTCCGGAGCCGCTGTGCAGGCACTGGCTTCTGAGGGTGTATTCAGGCCTACGGACTTGCCTATTAAACTGACGCCTCCTTCTTCATTTAGGCCTAAATCTTGAACCATGCCTAAAAAAAAAAAATGGATGCCCAGGCTGCATGCTCAGGTCTCTATGCCTAAAAAACAAATGATAAGAATGGCTGAAGATCTTATAACTCTAATCAGGGGAAGCCAACCTCCCCCTTCTAAGAGACCTAGGACTGAAGTTGTTTATGAATCTTCTGACCAGGATTCAGATTTTTCTGATTCTTCTGATGATCTTGATTTGCCCTTATCTACTTATGAAGATTCGGATACAGAAGACTCTATTCCCTCTGCTTTCCCTCAAGAGGATTTTTCTTTTGGTGAAACTTTACATTCTCTAAGGGAGCATTTCCACTGGGAAAGCCAGGGTTTTTCTGATTCAAAAAAGAGGCTTAGGAATTTCTTACTCCTGCTTCAGCATAGGCCTTTAGCTATTCCTCCTGTACTAGATATTGTTGATGATGCTTTTTCGGAAATCTAGTTTGGCACCTGATTCTTTTCCTCCTGCTCCCAGAAAACCGGACAGATATTACAGGGTTCCTGATTCACACAAGTTTCTTTTTAAAAATCCTATTACGGATCCAGAGACTATTTCACAGGGACCCAAGGGCATTAAGGTTTCTACTGCTAAAAATCCTACCCCTTCTGATAGAGACTCCAGGGCGCTGGATAGATGGGGTAAGAAGGTTTACACTTCTGCAACCTTGGCCATTAGGGCTTTAAACTGCCAGATGTTCTTCGTGTTTCACTGTTGCAGTCATAACTGTAGGGTGCTCCTGCCGGCAGGCAGCCCGAGGTCGGCCAGAATCCCAAAGTCTGGGTCCGGCGTCGGCTGTACAAGCTAGTACCCTGATCTCAGTACGCTCTGGTACATAGCCCTCAGCCGACGCCATCTTCCCCAGTCTTTCTTGCCGTGCAGTGGAAAGCAGCTTGCAAGTCATTTGTTGGCGATTTTCGAACAGCGTATTTTGTTGTTGTCGGTCCGAAGTTCTTACTTCTCTTCTCAAAGTTAAGTACCCGTTAGAATCTTTTTCTTGTTCCTCCGATGTCAGAAAAAGTTAATAATTGTATATCGTGTGGGAAACAAATACCTCATAAAGATTTCCACTCTTACTGTCTACCTTGCTTAGGCCCTGACCACGACGTTTCTTGTTGTCGGTTCTGTGCCAGGTTCAATTCTCGTACTATCAAGCGCAGGTACGATTGGGCTCTAAATTATTTTGGCAGACGCTTCAATTATAGAATGTCGTTGGACACTACCGGAATTCAAAAGAAGCGCAAAGACAAGGACAGGCCTCCGAGGTCCAAACAGGACTCGTTGCAGCTGGAGCCAGCGTCCGGTTCGGCTGTCGTCAGTGAGGTGCTTTTGCAGCCCCTGTCGTCCGCCGCTTCTGAACCGATGGCTGATACGGACTCCCATGGGGAGCCATCAGGGCCTACTATTTTAACTGCTGCAGGACCTTCGGACGTCGCTCCCTCAGATGGGTCCGGAACCGCTGTGCAGGTACCGGCTTCTGAGGGGGTTTTCAGACCTACTCACATCACTATTTCAAAGGCAAAGACAAAGACTCCTGTTAAGTCTAAAGTTCCTGCCCAAGCTACTTCTGAATCTACTCCCAGGACACAGAAGCAATTATTAAAGATGGCTGAAGATTTACTTACCATGATTAGGGGTTCTCACCCCCCACCTGAAAAAAGGCCTCGACAGGATGTTCCTCTGGATTCCTCTGACCAGGCTTCTGTATCTTCTGTCTCTTCCTCTGATCAGGAGTATTCTTTTCCTCCTTATGAGGATTCGGATGCCGAGGACTCTTTGCCCTCTGCCTCTCCACCTGAAGATTTCTCTTTTGGTGAAACCTTGCATGAGATGAGGGAACATTTTCATTGGGAGGATCAGGAGTATTCTGCTTCCAAGAAGAGGCTTAGAGAATTCCTTCTTCTTCCTCAACATAGGCCTTTAGCTATCCCTCCTGTTCTTGACATTGTGGATGATGCTTTTTCTGAGGCTAATTTGAATCCTGATTCCATGCCTCCTGCTCCTTCTAAGCCTGATAGGTTTTATAGGGTTCCTGACTCTCATTTATTCTTATTTAAGAACCCTTCTGCGGATCCTGAAACTATTTCTCAGGGCTCTAAGGCTGCTAAGGTTGCTACTTCTAAGAATCCTATTCCCTCTGAGAAGGATTCTCGTGCTTTAGACAGGTGGGGAAAAAAGGTATATACTTCTGCTACCCTGTCTGTAAGGGCTTTAAATTGCCAGTTTCATATGTTTAAGTATCAGCAATTTCTTTTGTCTGTTTTAAAGCAAAAGCTTGCTTCCCTTCCTGCATGTGCAGAGGATAAAGAACTTCAGGATGTATTGCATGCAACTGAACAAGTGAACAAACAGAGTTTGCATTGTGGTTTTGATGCCTTGGATGCTTCTTGCAGGGCTGCAGCCTCTGGCACTGTTATCAGGAGACATGCCTGGCTTCGTGAACAAAGTTTACATGAACAGGTTAAGGCTAAGTTATTAGATGCCCCTGTTCAACACGATGTTCTTTTTGGATCTAAAGCTGAGGAGGTTATTAAAAAGATGGAAGAAAAGGCAAAATCTATGCAAACTGTAAAAGATTTCTTGCAAGTCCAGCCTCCTAGATTTTCCAGGAATTGGCCCTCCAAAAATTGGTCCTTTCCCACGTCTGACAGGCCTCAAAGGGGAAGATATAGACGCTCCAGAGGTCGCGGTCAAGCTCAGGCCTCTTACAGATCTAGACAATGGACTGCTTCTTCACCTAGAAGGGGAGAAGACAGGTCCCATTCTCAAAGAAAACAAACTCAATGACTCTCTCGGTTGGGCTTCAGAACCCCTTCACCTGGATGCCCCTCTCGGAGGAAAACTGTCTCTTTTTTACAGAAATTGGACTCATATTACCCAGGACAGATGGGTATTGGACGTGATTTTAAAAGGCTACAAATTCCACTTTCATACTCTGCCAAGGGCTTGCGGTTGGCCAGATCTGCCAAAACATCAATGGTCAGAGGCCTTAAATCAAGTGGATGCTCTTCTGGCCATGAGAGCCATAGAGCCTGTTCCACTCTCAGAGATTGGAAAAGGTTTTTATTCAAGACTGGTTCCAAGAAAACAAAGCTCATGGAGATCTATTCTGGACCTTTCTGTGTTAAACACCTTTTTGGAAATTCCAAAATTCAAGATGCTTACTCTGCAGCAATTAATTCCAATGCTCTCTCAGGACGTCTGGATGGTGACATTGGACTTAAAGGAAGCCTACTTACACATTCCCATCAGGCAGGAACGCAGGAAATTCCTCAGATTCAAGGCAGGTTCGAGACACTTTCAATTCTCTGTACTGCCCTTTGGTTTATCTACTGCGCCCAGAGTCTTTACAAGTGACTGGCACCAGTAGTGGCTTATTGCAGACTTCAGGGGATTCAGATTTACCCCTATTTGGACGACTGCCTTATTCAGGCAGACAGCAAGGATCTTCTACTTCAACATCTGGAATTTGTTCAACGTCTTCTCTTCCTTCTGGGATTCTCAGTGAACACAAAAAA
The DNA here is from genome assembly GCF_019279795.1 of Protopterus annectens. Lineage (NCBI taxonomy): Eukaryota > Metazoa > Chordata > Ceratodontiformes > Protopteridae > Protopterus > Protopterus annectens. The sequence continues at coordinate 454,383 of NC_056725.1, forward strand.
GTCACATTTGATCCCTTCTCAACAAATGGTGTTCTTGGGAGCCCTCTTGAATACGACCTTACGAAGGGCCTTCCTCACTCCAGAAAAACAATCACAGCTGGCTACAATTTTCAACACCTTGGCAACTCTTATCTCAGCTCACTGCAAGGAAATTCCTGCAGGCTCTGGGCTACATGGCTTCCTGCATTCTGTTGATTCCAAATGCAAGGCTTCATATGAGAAAGCTTCAATGGTATCTGAAAAGTGTATGGTCACAGCATTACCACGATCTGGACATTCTGATTCCTCTGATCCCCTGCCTCCAGAAGGAGTTCCTCTGGTGGTCCAGGGTGTGTGCTTTAATCGACGGAAAGCCTTTTCGTCTACCTCAACCTTCTCAAATCATAACCACGGACGCCTCGGATTATGCTTGGGGAGCACACTTTCTAGACAGTTGCCAGCAGGGTACCTGGACAAAGAACCATCTTCACTGGCACATCAATCTGAAGGAAATGTTGGCAGTTCAAAATGCTCTTCTAGCCTTCAAGAACTTTTTACAACCAGGGCCTCTGCTAATTCGCACAGACAACACCACAGTCATGTGGTACATAAACAAGCAGGGGGGTTCTCATTCGTACCCCCTTTGCAGACTAGCTATGGCTTTATGGGACACAGCTCTAAATTTGAATCTACATCTCCAGGCTCAATTCATTCCAGGAGAACAGAATCTCTTAGCAGACAGCCTGAGCATAAACATTTCAGATCCTCATGAATGGATGCTAGACACCAACTTATTCAACAGGATTACTGCAGTTTGGGGATGTCCCCAGATAGATCTGTTTGCATCCCATCTCAGTCATCAGCTGCCTCGCTTTTGCACCAGGTCCTTCCACAAAACAGCTTGGAAAGTGGATGCCCTGTCCTTCAGGTGGAGAAGCCTTTCGGGATATGCCTTCCCTCCTCTTCCTCTACTACCTCGGGTATTACTGAAGATAAAACAGGACAAGCCCAAGTTCCTCATCTTGATTGCTCCAAATTGGCCTCAACAGTTTTGGTATCCAACTTTAAAGCACCTGTTCTTGGAGCCTCCTTGGATTCTCCCTCTGAACCCTTCTCTTCTGTCCCAGCATCAGGGTCGGTTACTACATCCCAACCTCAAGACCCTTTGCCTGGCAGCTTGGCTCTTCAAAGGAATTTGATTTCTTCTAGCCTTCCCAAACAAGTTTTGGATGTTCTTCTGGAAGCTAGACGGCCTAGCACTAGGAAATCCTATGCCTCTAAATGGAAGAGGTTTTGTATTTGGATGCAGGACCGAGGCTCTGACCCTCTGGTGCCTGATCTCTCTTCTATTTTGCTTTACCTTTCGGATCTTTTGTCTAAAGGACTTTCCTTCTCTTCCATTAAGATTCATGCTTCTGCTATTTCTGCTCATTTCTATTCTGATCCTCCTGTTTTTTCTCATCCTTTGGTGAGACAATTCTTGAGAGGGGCCAAGAATTTAAGACCTCCCAGGACCCCTCCTGTTCCTGCTTGGGATCTTAATTATGTTTTAGAAAAACTTACTTTGCCTCCTTTTGAGCCTGCTGCATCTTCGGATATTAAGTTTTTATCTTGGAAGACAGTTCTTTTGTTAGCATTGACTTGACTTCTGCCAGAAGGGTCTCAGAGTTGCAAGCTCTCATGGCTGTGGAACCATACCTTATTTTCCACCAGGACAGAGTATCCTTGAGGACTAATCCTACTTTCATGCCTAAGGTGATTTCGAAAGTGGCTTTAAGTCAGACAATTCACCTTCCTACTTTCTTTCCTAATCCTCAAAATAAAGGGGAAAGGATTTTGCATTCATTGGATGTGCACAGACAGTTACGATTTTACCTGGACAAGACTAAAGAGTTCAGAAAATCTAATCAATTGTTTGTTTCTTTTGCCTCCAGTTCTCTTGGAAAAGCTATTTCAAAACAAACTATTTCCAAATGGATTGCTTATGGAATCAGATTCTGTTACACTCATCATGGGAAACAGTTTCCAGGTACTGTGAGAAGTCATTCTACTAGAGCAGCTGCCACTTCTACAGCTTTTCTCAGAAGAGTTCCTACCAAGGATATCTTGGAAGCTGCCACTTGGAGTTCTGTGCATACTTTTTCCAAGCACTACAATCTCCCTCTGTATTCTAAGACCAGGGCAGGCTTTGCCTCTGCTGTTTTGCAGGGTCTTCTTGCTGCCCCTTCTTCTGTCTAAGCCTCTTCCCTTTTTCACTGCTTTGGGATTCCACCCTACAGTTATGACTGCAACAGTGAAACACGAAGAACATAGTACAGTTGTGTACACCTACCATAAATGTAGATGTTCGAGTGTCTTCACTGTTGCAGTCGGGTTTCCTCCCTCCTATCCCTCTTTTCTCTTATTTGTGGTGTATTTGTGTTTCCTTGTTGGATTCATTTCTGATTTATTGGGACTTCTGACATCTAGGGCAAGAAAGGCTGGAGAAGATGGCGTCGGCTGAGGGCTATGTACCAGAGCGTACTGACGTCAGGGTACTAGCTTGTACAGCCGACGCCGGACCCAGACTTTGGGATTCTGGCCGACCTCGGGCTGCCTGCCGGCAGGAGCACCCTACAGTTATGACTGCAACAGTGAAGACACTCGAACATCTACATTTATGGTAGGTGTACACAACTGTACTTTTCGTATCAGCAACATGTTATTGGATTGCTTAAACAGAAAATTATGTTGATTTCTGACTGTGGGGAAAATAAAGAATTACAGGATTTAATGTATTCTGCTGAACAGGTTGGAAAACATACTTTGCAATGTGGATTTGATTAGTTACAGGCCTCTTGCAGGGCTGCTGTTACTGGGTCTGTGCTCAGAAGACATGCTTGGCTTAAGGAGCAATCTTTGGCTGATCATGTTAAAGCTAAATTGTTGGATGCTCCCTTAAATCAGGACCGCCTGTTCAGCAACAAGGCTGAGAAAGTTCTTAAAAAAATGGAAGATAAAGCTAAATCTATGCAAATTGTTAAAGATTTCTTACAAGTTCAGCCTCCTAGATTTAGTAGGCACTGGCCCGCTAAGAACTGGTCCTTTCCAGCCCCTTCCAGGTCTTCTCAAGCCAAACGCAGATACAGCAGAAACCCCAGGTTTCAGTCCCAGGGGACACACAAGACTAAGCAGTGGGGGGTTTCTGCACCCAAATCAGGAAGTAGTAAGACTCCCCCCTATGGAGAACTGTCTCAGTGACTTGCTTTTAAAACTTCCAAGCACTTCCCAACTGAATGCTCCTTTAGGCGGAAAGATTGGTCTGCAGGCCAAAAACTGGGAACTCGTTACCCAAGGCAAATGGGTTTTAAATATAGTGTCCCAAGGATACAGATTTCACTTCCACACCTTACCAACAACAAGCAGGTGGCCAGATCTACCCCCAAATCAGTGAGCAGAGGTTAAAATCAAGTACTCTCTCTCTTAAACATGGGGGCTATTCAGTTGGTACCAGAAGAGGAAAAGGGACAAGTTTTCTATTCAAGACTTTTTCTGGTACCCAGAAAAGGCAATACATGGCATCCTATCCTGGATCGTTCTACTCTAAATACCTTTCTGGTGATTCCAAAATTCAAGATGCTGACTCTTCACCAGCTGCTTCCTATGCTAGGCAAAGATGCATGGTTGGCAACACTAGTCTTAAAAGAAGCATACCTGCACATCCCCATCAGGGAGTCTTGCAGAAGATACCTACGCTTCAAAGCAGGCGACATGCACTATCAGTTCTCTGCACTGCTCTTTGGCTTATCTACTGCACCCGGGGTATTCACAAAGTGCCTATCTCCAGTCATTGCATTCTGCAGGCAAAAAAATATTCATATTGGACGATTATATAATTCAGGCAGAAAGCCAGGACATACTTTTGAATCATCTGGCCTTTGTTCAAAGGGTATTGACTTGTCTGGGGTACACCATAAACGAAAATAAATCACACCTGATACCCTATCAACAAGTTATATTCCTGGGAGCAAGCTTGAGTACAACTTCCCAGATGGCTTTCCTCACGCTAGAGAAACTGACTCATTTGACAACCTACTTCAAGTGGCCACAAAAACCCAGTTATCTGCAAGGCAAATACTGCAGGCTTTGGGATTCATGGCCTTCTGCATTCTTCTAATTCCATATGCAGGGCTGCATATGAGGAAACTGCAATGGTATCTCAAAAGCCTGTGGTGTTAACATTCACAGGATCTAGAATCTATGATTCCTGTCATACCTTGTCTACGCCTAGAGTTCTTTTGGTGGGCAGAGGCCTGCCACCAAAACAAGGGACTACCATTCACACTATCCCCTGCCGCCCAAACCTTAACAACAGACGCATTAGACTATGCATAGGGGGCTCACCTGGCAGGGAAGTGCATTCAGGGCAAATGGAACCAAAGTCAAATGCACCTACACATAAATCAAAAGGAAATGTTAGCTGTACAGAATGCTCTGACAGCCTTCAAGGACCATATTCTTCCAGGACAACACCACAGTCATGTGGTATATAAACAAGCAAGGGGGTACACACTCTTACCCCCTCTGCAGACTAGCCATGGTATTGTGGAACACAGCCTTTGAGCTACCAGGTGGATCTACAAGCTCAGTTCCTGCCAGGAAAATTAAATACACTGGCAGATGGACTAAGCAGAAACCTCATGGACCCACACGAGTGGAAACTGGAACCAAGGATATTCAACATGTTGACAAGCAAATGGGGGAGCCCAGATATAGACCTGTTTCCTTCCCCCCAGAACCATCAATTGGACACATTTTGCACAAGGATTCCCCACAAACTAGCTTGGAAAGTGGATGCTCTATCCTTCAGCTGAAAAAACTATGGATGCTCTATCCTTCAGCTGAAAAAACTATCAGTTTATGCAGTTCCTCCTCTGCCTCTGCTCTCCAAGGTACTACTGAAGAACAAACAGGACAAGCCAAGGATGATTTTAATTGCACCAGACTGGCCACGTCAACACTGGTACCCCCTTCTGCGCAGTGTGTCACGCTTGGTACCTGCCTCAGACTACTTCCCTGTTGTCTCAGCATGAAAACCAGATTCTGCACCCTCAGCTGCAAACCCTGAACCTAGATAATTACCTAATCTCTTTCTTACCACCCCTCAGTAAATCAGTGATAGATATCATTTTAGAGGCAAGGAGGCGTAGTACTAGAAAATGTTATGCTGCAAAATGGAAAAGATTTTGTATCTGGAACCAATCTCAAGGGATGAATGCAGCAGTGCCCAATTTACCTCAGATTCTACAATGTTTGACTGAGGTGCTTCATAAGGGCTTGTCCTTTTCCTCCATCAAAATTCATGCCTCAGCCATTTCAGCTTATAATAGCACAGAGCCTTCCCTCTTCTCTCACCCACTGCTCAAGCAGTTCCTCAGAATGGCCAAAAATTTAAAGCCACCGAGGAGAGCTCCAACTCCAGGCTGGGACCTTAAATTTGTCTTGGAGAAACTCACTCTTCCTCCTTTAGAGCCAGCTGCTACTGCAGATTTAAAATTTCTTTCCTGTAAAACAGCTTTCCTTTTAGCAATCACTTCTGCAAGAAGGGTATTCGAGTTACAGGCCCTTATGGCAGTGGAGCCTTTCATCATCTTTCATGCGGGTAGGGTGTCCCTCAGAACCAATCCCTCCTTCATGCCCAAGGTGGTATCCAGTGTGGCTCTTAATCAGTCCATTCATTTGCCTACCTTCTTTCCTAACCCACAGAACAAAGGGGAACGTATACTGCACTCCTTAGATGTTCACAGACAACTGAGATTCTACTTGGACTAAACCTCAAAGAAAACCTGAACAGCTGCTAGTGGCATTTGCTGCAGAGACAGAGGGGAAAGCTGTTTCAAAGCAAACAATTTCAAAATGGATAGGCCACTGCATTCATTTCTGCTATAAGCACCATGGAAAACCAATCCCACAGGGCATCAGACCCCATTCAACCAGGGCTGCATCTACTTCTACAGTCTTTCTCAGGGGCGTCCCTACAAGGGACATCCTAGAAGCTGCTAGCTGGAGTTCTGTACATACTTTCACCAAGCATTATCATTTGCCAATTTTCTCTAAATTCAGAGCTGGTTTTGCCACTGCAGTCTTGCAGGGCCTTATAGCTGGTCCTAATTCTAGAAGAAAGGCAGCACAAAAAACTGTTCCCAGAACAAACCACGATCCACGAATATGTCACAAAGAACTTCTTTTATTGAAATACAAAACGAAGGTTGAGCGCTTTCATCTACCCAATGTAGATTTCATCAGAACACTGAATATATCAAACCTTGTCTCTTAAATACTTTAAAATTCCCGCCTAAAACATCACCTGACCAATTAAACTACCATTAAGTTTTAAAGACATAAGAACATAGATTTGGTAAAACCCATATAAACAGCCTTCTAAATATTATCAGTATTAATAATGGCTAAAAGATGCCTAAAACAGCATCAAAATTCAATCATATAAAAAAAATTCTCTATCGGTGGAATATGAACCATACCCCAACTCTAATAATACATACTAGGTGAATGTTTCATATAAAATATGACAAATGCATGGAGTGCATAAAAGGAACAATATCAAATGTAAGATATAATCCTACAGTAAATACTAATTACATAACAAATACAATATATAGTTATTACCTGTCTAAATATATTGTGCATTACCAAAGTATATAAATGCCTATATTTAACAATGAAAAATTATTTTATATACATATTTGATTGGATGTATATGTGTATATGTCTATATGTCTCTCTCTGACAAAACTACAACATTGTTAATTTCTTATAAGGGGCTTAGTAGGAATATTTTCATTGATACCTGGTGGAATTGCCACATTTAGCTTTAACTGCCATTTAATCTCTTTTTCCCCCAAAATTGCCTTGATGTTACCCCCCTTGGGGTTGTTCCTAACTACTTCAAGAATGGCAAATTTGAAGGTGTTACAACCAGCACTACCAGCTAAATGTCTGTATAGTGCATTATTCATATCCTTCTTTTTTATACAATACAAATGATCGTAAATTCTATTACGTAATTTCCTGTCCGTTTTTCCAACATAAAAACTTGGACAGGACATGCACTTTCCTATATAGACAACATGTTGGGTCTGGCAATTTCCCTTACAAAGATAAATCCTACTTCTAATAATATTCTCTAAACTAATACACTCCACTTGTAAAATGGAAGGGCACTAGTGGCAATGTCCGCATTGCTTAGTCCCTGTCCTATGGGTGTTCCCGGAATGTCAATCATTTTTTTGAAATTCATCCCTGTTTTATATACATATCTTGGTTTCTCACCCACTCTATCACAAATTCCTTCATCACTAGTAAGAATATTCCAATTACTATCCACAATCTTTCTCACTTCCCCTACGTGATGTCCAAATTGTATTATATATGACCTGTGATATCCTGATGTACTACATTCATTTGCACTGGTTGACAATAAACACTTGCCCAAGATAGGTATATATTTATTACCCCGTTCTCGTATAACATATTCGGTGTTTTCCTTGATCATGGCCTCAGGATAACCTCTCTGTCTAAATAGTTTGCCAATAAAGGCCATCTCAAGAATCATATCTTCCTTTCTGGAGGTCATCCTAGCAGCCCTTATGCATTGCCCCTTTAAAATACTTCTTTTCTGCGTATAGGAATGATTACTGGAAAACTCTAAATAGGCATTGCAAAAAGTGTCTTTCCTATAGATCTTAGACTAAAAAGTGTGTCCATCGCTGAATATGTTGGTGTCAAGATAATTTATTCCTGTCTTACTGATGTTATAAGTAAATTGCAAGTAGGAAGTACTACCATTGATGTAATCGATGAAATTCATCAATTTCTCCTCATCCCCCTTCCAAAGGATGAATAAGTCATCCAGGTACCTGACATAACAACATATGTACTCCATCCAGGGTGATTCCAATACAAATTCCTCCACCCAATCCAATAGGACAAGATTGGCATATATGGGGGAACAAGCAGCCCCGATAGCTATACCCGCTATTTGTTTGTAATGCTCCCCTTCAAAGAATATGAAGTTATTATCTAGCACAATATTGATGAATTCTGTTAGTATATCGATCTTGTCCCACTGTAGTTGACTGTATTTATTCAGACTGTTAATAAATCTAGTCAACCCATCCACTTTAGGTATGCACGAAAACAAATCCTTTACATCTATGGTAACAAATAATAAATTGGGGTCCCATATGTCTTATTTAAACTTCCCTAAAAATTCCCAGGAGTCCTTAATAATGTGTGGTATCAACTTGTAGATATGCTTTAACCATTGATCAATGACCTTACCAAATGGAAAGGCCTTGCTACGACTTCCTGAGATAATGGGTCTAAAAGGAGGATCCCTGATGTTTTTGTGTATTTTGGGAATTCCTACTATAGTTGCCATTATGGGGTACTCTACTTTTAAAAAAATTGTACAGTTCAAGCGTGATTCGATCATCCAATAGAAATTCTTCTAGATACAGGTCAATTCTTCTATGGGCAATATTTATCTGATTGATAGAAGTTACTTCATATTGTTCGGAATTATTCAAAATGTTAAATATTTTGGCAATATAATTATCCATATCATACAATACCACTCTACCCCCTTGTCTGCAGTCATAATCCTAATATTTTGAGAATATATAGAATCTAATAGTTTTTCGACTGCTACATTCCACCGGGAAGAATCACCTGATTTTTGTAAATTACCATATAATTCATATATTTTCTTACTGACCACCTTTTCAAAGGTTGATAATGGTATTGTGCATGGGTGGGGTGAAATTACTTTTCTTCTTTAAGCAGTCCATTTTTGAATGCTTATCAAATGAATTTTGAAAAAATATACCCAAATTTATCTTTCTCAAGAATAACTTGAACTCGACTAAAGTATCAACCAGATCAAACTTCCTTCTAGGAATATATTTCATACCTTTCGAAAATGTATCAAAGTGTTCAATGTTTATGGGGTATTGTGTGTAATTATATATTTTGAAGTCTTCTACACTATATACCACCCCATCAGTGACCTTAATACCAGTAGGTTCACCTTCCTGTTCTAGTAACCCCTGTGGGGATTCCTTGTTCTTCGATCCCCTTGTCTCCATCTGTTTTCTTGCCATTTGTAGTTGCCCTTCCACTTTTTTTCTTGCTCTAAAAAATCTTCCCCACGGCATTCCTCTCTGTCAAGATCATTGGACATGTAGTCCATATCATTACCCCTATCACGTCTATCAGGGTTAACATTGATTCTTTTGTTCCAATTGTAGGCAGTTTCATTTTCATATTGTCTTGTATCCCTTAGAAATTTTTTACATTTTCTATCAAACATTTTTTACTACTACTTTCTACATAGTGAAATTGCTTAGCATGCAATTTCTCCCACTGTGGGTACAATATATCATTGATTATAGCAATTGGTTTACAAAAACGTAGACCCATAGGGACAATGCCACAGTCCACACATTTGCGTAAGTATAAATTATCCGTTTGCAAGGCTTTTATCCGGTTAAGCTTCTTCACAAAGCTAAAAATCATGTCCTTTAAAGTGATGTCTTGTTTTTGTACAGTGCTATGTTTCTTATGATTATCCACGGACCGGAAATCATAAGGCAGTTTTAAAAAGTTATCTAAATTAAAAGTAAATTTATTATTCATACCATCCATAGGTTCCGACGTCTTTGGCCTGTTGGATGTGGCAGTTTCTTTCATATTTACCAAGTTTGAACCCACTTGAGAAGAATAAGTGCGTGTGGGTTGCATACGTTTAGGTTTAGCCCCTGACAAAACATACACATCCTCCGAAACCTCACCAGATGCAGTAGAAAGATTAAACTGACGCATGTGATTGCCAATGTTTCCATTACCATAGAAAGTGCCGTTGGACTGTAAATTGTTCCTTTTCAGGGCTTCTTGACTGTTTGGAATCTCCTCGGAACTACCACTTCCTATGTTGGAACGTGGTGATGTCATCCCCTCCATTTTAATTTTCTCCGAAGCTTTGTTACGTGAAGTGATAGGCGGTGTCATCATTTCCAACAACCGGGTGATTTCACCCTTTAGAATCACCAGTTCTGAGTGTATTTTGTCCACTTCATCTCTCCTGACAGGAGAGAAGTTGCAGGATACATCCCCAATGGAATCCATGGCTGACGACAAATACCAACAACGAAAGTTCAAGGAACTCAACACTAGAAGAAAGGCACCAAAAACTGTTCCCAGAACAAACCACGATCCATGAATATGTCACAAAGAACTTCTTTTATTGAAATACAAAACAAAGGTTGAGCACTTTCATCTACCCAATGTAGATTTCATCAGAACACTGAATATATCAAACCTTGTCTCTTAAATACTTTAAAATTCCCGCCTAAAACACCACCTGACCAATTAAACTACCATTAAGTTTTAAAGACATAAGAACATAGATTTGGTAAAACCCATATAAACAGCCTTCTAAATATTATCAGTATTAATAATGGCTAAAAGATGCCTAAAACAGCATCAAAATTCAATCATATAATAATAATTCTCTATCGGTGGAATATGAACCATACCCCAACTCTAATAATACATACTAGATGAATGTTTCATATAAAATATGACAAATGCATGGAGTGCATAAAAGGAACAATATCAAATGTACGATATAATCCTACAGTAAATACTAATTACATAACAAATACAATATATAGTTATGACCTGCCTAAATATATTGTCCATTACCAAAGTATATAAATGCCTATATTTAACAATGAAAAATTATTTTATATACATATTTGATTGGGTGAAATCACCCGGTTGTTGGAAATGATGACACCGCCTATCACTTCACGTAACACAGCTTCGGAGAAAATTGAAATGGAGGGGATGACATCACCATGTTCCGACATAGGAAGTGGTAGTTCCGAGGAGATTCCAAACGGTCAAGAAGCCCTGAAAAGGAACAATTTACAGTCCAACGGCACTTTCTATGGTAATGGAAACGTTGGCAATCACATGTGTCAGTTTAATCTTTCTACTGCATCTGGTGAGGTTTCGGAGGATGTGTATGTTTTGTCAGGGGCTAAACCTAAACGTATGCAACCCACACGCACTTATTCTTCCCAAGTGGGTTCAAACTTGGTAAATATGAAAGAAACTGCCACATCCAACAGGCCAAAGACGTCGGAACCTATGGATGGTATGAATAATAAATTTACTTTTAATTTAGATAATTTTTTAAAACTGCCTTATGATTTCCGGTCCGTGGATAATCATAAGAAACATAGTACTGTACAAGAACAAGACATCACTTTAAAGGACATGATTTTTAGCTTCGGAAAGAAGCGTAACCGGATAAAAGCCTTGCAGATGGATAATTTATACTTACGCAAATGCGTGGACTGTGGCATTGTCCCCATGGGTCTACGTTTTTTTAAACAGCCCATTGGGATAGAACTAAATGAGACCAATATATTGACTTGTAATAAAATGTTTGACGGTTTTGGTAGGCAATTTATGGAGTTCATAATATCCTGCAATGACAACAAGTTGAGTACATTATTAAAAGATGTAGAAGAACTCAATGTTGCTATAACCAATGATTTATTGTACCCACAGTGGGAGAAATTGCATGCTAAGCTAACCTTAGCTTTGGGAATCTAACCAAATGTAATGAGTGCAACAGTGAAACACGACGAACATAGTACAGTTGTGTACACTTACCATAAATGTAGATATTCGAGTGTATTCACTGTTACAGTCCTGGCTACCCTCCCTCCAGCCCCCTTTCTTCTTTTGGCTACACCTCTACTGTCACTTACTATGCTCAAAGAGCTTTTTGGTGTATTTGCTTTTTTGTTGGAGGTATATCCTTGTATTATAGATTTAATTGCTTCTCATTAGGGGGGCACCTGACATCTGGGGCAAGAAAAACTGATGTAATGGCGTTGGCTGCATGTTTTATGCCCCTAATGACCTGATGTCATGGAAGAAGGGACAGCAACCGATGCAGGACCCAAGACCTTGTTAATCAGACCGACTGAGGGCTACTGCAAGCAGATAACCCAAATGTAATGACTGCAACAGTGAATACACTCAAACATTTACATTTATGGTAAGTGTACACAACTGTACTTTTCCTCTGCTAAAACATATACATTTAAACAGTTAAAATAGTACATGTACATTTCTATTCTTTCCAGTAGGGCACAGCGTGGATACATTTCAAGCACAAGCAATTTACAAATACCTTTTCAACACAAACATCTGTACAAATCAGTTTGGTATGCACATTACATACAGTTCTAATACGTTTGCAACACAATGATCTTGTATATATCCGTTTATTCACAAATGACATATTGTTTACAAAATTCCAGCTAGCTGTGCTGGCATTACCTCCTTTCGTCACACACTCTACTAATTAACCCTTTTCTAACAGCAGCTTTTATTCAACCAGTGCAGGTCTTTTGCTTAGGATCCCCCTTTGTCTTTCTCTTTACCTGTACTCTTATCAGTCCTGGTTAGGGAAGGCAGTCTCTAGCCTACAGTCCAAATGAATTTTTGGCCTCTTCCCATTTTATTACCTTTCCCTAATTATTTGCTCCTGGTAACTGGAAGGTATAGTTGTTGAGATGGTTAAGAATGATGGAGAGGGCTTTCATTTACTTGACCTCAACGAGTTGAGGTCTTATAAAGCATATTTTGTCTGGAAAGATCAGTTGACTTCTCTGATAGAGTTACCAAAGCTTTGGATATGGAGTAGTTGTGTCCATTACGACTCGGCATGGCAAAGGCCTTCAACACAATCCTCCATCCAAGTGTCATTGATAAACTTGACCAGCTTAGCATTAACCCCCTGTGTAATCCACTGGATGACTAACTGGCTTAACTGATAAAACTTGCACTGTTACGGGAAAGGGTACTTCTCTAATCAGAAGTATATCACAAGTGGTACCTTCCTTTGACATCTGTTTCTGTAGTGTGAAAGCTGAAGTCTCTGGCTAACTAGATTTTCTGACAACTGCAAACTGGTTGTGGTTGTAAAAACCTCTTCAAGCACTTGGATTCTTCATCGAAGGTTACAGCAGACCACTGCCTGTAGCGGTAATCCTAAGCTCACTCTTAATGCCATGAACTGCTTTATTGTTACTTTCAGGAAATTACCATGTTCATAACAACCCCCCCACACCCAACACCATGGACACAGTTATTATCGATTGGAGTATGTATTTTTTTTCTTTTTCTAGGCTTTTTTTGCCCTCTTACGTGCTGACCCTCAAGACTCCCTCAATTAAACCTTGCCTGTTTGTTCCCTGGTACAGGATCATAGCCAACTGTGGGGGCCATCATATAGGCAGATGTGAGGATTGTTTGTGCCCTTACTGGCATCTCCACAATGACGATATTTATATGGCCTAACCCTACCTCCTGGGTGAGGGAAGGAACTACATGTAACACTGTAAAAGCCAGAATGCCTTCCATCTGTGAGTGCATGCTGTTATATACACACTAATTTTTTTATTGATCTTTTGTTGACTGGGTTAGTCACACTACGCTAATGGCCTAGGAAGAAACCCCAAGGTTGTATTTATACCACTATTTTAAATTTGACCAGGGTATTGGTGAACTTGCATTACTCATTTCTACAGGTTCCATAGGATCTTTTATATCCACTTGAATTACCATTAACGTAAGGAGATAGGATCTTGGGACTCATCTGAAGGATGGCACACACAGGAGTGCAGCACTCCATAATGTTGCAGTGTACTGCAGTGTTAGCAGTCCAGTCCCGTGGAGTGGGAATAGAATCCACAGCCTACTACTCTTCCAGTACCAAAGGTGAGTGTGCTACCTTTTCAAAACTGATATTGCATTGGGGTGACACAGTGGTGCAGCGGTTAACATTGTCGCCTCACAGCAAGATGTTCTCCGGTTCATTTTTCGGCTGTGGTGCCTTCTGTGCGGAGTTTGCATGCTCTCCTTGCATTTGAGTGGGTTTCCTCCAGGTACTCCAGTTTCCTCCCACATTCTAAAGACGTGTCTGGAGTGTTTCTCCCTGGGTCTCCGCTGAAAATAGGGTCTGTCCTAGTCGGACTTTCCTGGTCAACAAATGTTAAGTAAATAAAATAATTAGGTTGCATGGCCTAATGAAGGCTGCCACCAGTTGGTGGTTTATTAAAGAGAGTGCCCACCCCAGCACACACACATTTTCAAAGGTAAGTACTAGATTGCCTGCGTTTGAGAGCCATTTTAAGCCTAACCAGTTTCCTTTTTCTGTTCGAATTGACCTATCCCATTGGGTTAGAGATTGACCTTGCCCATCCTATGGGTGATAATTATATACTACCTCTAATGATCATGCCATGGATAATTTGAGGGGGGTTCCATGCCCGGAATAAAGCATTTAGGAGCTGCCAGTGTCCACTAGTGGTACAGGGGGCCGTCCTGAGGTAAACTTTGTTTCCCATCCGTAGATCCAAGTTGGAGTTGAGTATAAATAGAGATGAACTTTGTGTTATGTGGGTGGGGAGTTTGTTCCAGAGCAGAGGTGTTCTTTGTGAGAGATATTTTCCCTCCAAACTGTTCTTTTGATGCATTAGAGGTTTAGATCCCCAGACAAAGTATTTCTAATGCCATTTTTACTTGCTGATGTGCAATAAATCCATCAATGTTGGATGGAGGGTCCTTGTATGCCAAACACAGGTCACCTCTTAGCAGTCTGTAGGATACCGCGTACAGTGACGGGGCTTTCAGTTGATCCATGTAGGACATATTGTTTAGGTCTTGAATCGTTTTAGTAGGGTATCTCTGTGGGAATTCCAGTTGTTGCATGTGCCTGGACAGATGCATGTCAAAGGGGGCATTGTATTCAATGAATGGCCTAATGAGGGCTGAGTAAACAATGGGCAAATTTTGGTCAAAAGTTAGGTAAATGTCTACATAAGTTCCCAAATCCTGAACAACTGGATGTTGTTAATATAGTAGTTCCCTGAAATAGATGACTTCCCAAAGTACAAGTATAGCAGTGACGCTCCTCCAATGCGAGAATGTGGGCCTATACTTCTGTTCTGTCATATTTTTCCCCCAGCATGGGCATACCTGTCCCCCACCAGCAAGCTCCTGAACTGCTAATCAAATTCTGGTCAGTTGGACCATTGTAGGGTTTTATCCCTGTGTGGTACTGGAAATATCTAAATCTGGGTACTTAACATTAATTATGAGCTTTTCTTGGATCATCATGTTTCATTTGTGGTCCAGAAGTCACGGTTCTATTTTATTCTTCCTGCATTTCTTTTCATTTGGCTTGGCATACTCCTCTCAAAAGTGTTTCAACTAGTTTAAATGACATAAAAAATTCCATAAGAAAAAAGTCATAGGCCTAGGTATCCTAAGTTATCCAACACAGTTATGAACTCTCTCTCTCACTGTACTCCCGTCTCGTGTAGGCTTTTGTGGAGAGTTCTTTGCTTAGCTTTATCAGCTTTGAAAGACCTTATAATTTACTATTTCCTTTACCTCCATAGAACCAAT
Source organism: Protopterus annectens (assembly GCF_019279795.1). NCBI lineage: Eukaryota > Metazoa > Chordata > Ceratodontiformes > Protopteridae > Protopterus > Protopterus annectens. The sequence goes on from NC_056725.1 coordinate 469,917, forward strand.
AGTAGACAACACTTAACCTAGAAAGCTAAACTATTACTGTCATTTTGAAGTGTCTGCTGGTATGATATTATAGTTGGTAAATACATCCCCTACCTATGGAATAGACTGCCTTTGCAGAATAGAATAGAGTAATTATCAATCAGTGTTCTAAACCAGACTTCAAATCTGACCTCAAACCAGTGACAAGTGGAGTACCAAAGGGTTCAGTCCTGGGACCTCTCCTGTTTGGTATCTACTTCTCTAAAGTACAGGTTAACACAGAAGGCCTCTAGCTAACGAAGTTCGCAAATGACTGCAAACTAGGAGTCATAGTCGAGTCCCCAAATGATGTGGAAATCTTACAGAAGGGCCTCACTGAGACAGATGCCTGGTGTCAGAGCCATGGCCTCAAGCTCAATGGCAAAAAGTGCATTGTCATCCCCTTTGGTAACAACTCTGTACCCATGAACTACTACTACATAGACAGCAGTCTACTTAACACCGAATGTGTGATGAGACCTTGGGACCTAGGTGGACAGTAGTCTGTCTTTTGATAGTCACATCGCCACAATAGTCAGGAAGTCCTTCTACATGGCACACCTCATCATAAAAGGGTTCTCATCCAGGAAAAAAGAGGTCATTGTTCCTCTCTACTCGACACTCATTAGACCCATTATAGAGTACAACGCCCCTTTTGGAATGTACCTCACAAGACATCTGCAGCAGCTGGAAAGGCCACAGAAGTACCTCACAAAGAGGATTACTGGTCTCAGATGCCCTAAACTGACCGTCTCAAAAAACTCTAGTCTTACTCCGTAGCATATCACCTACTTCAAGGTGATCTCTGCCTAACATAAAAAGCTATGTCAAACCCAGAGCTGTTGGACATGCTACACCTAAAGAAATCCCAATCCCTCTGAGCTACACGTTCTAGAGACCGAAACCTTGTCACCACAATAAACAGGACATGCTAGAGGGATAGATTCCTGTCCCAAAGACTTCCCATACTCTGGAACAGGCTACCCATCTATGTCAAGCAAAGTTCTTCATTAGCACTCTTCACGAAAAATCTTGATGAGTGGATGGGAAATAGGAAATACACCCCGGGGGTCACATTTGTGTCTCTGCTCGACAGTGGCACAGGAAAATAACTTTCTTGGGTGGCGTCATTATTGAGAATAACTAGAGCAGTACTTTTGCCTTGCAAGTAAAGGCCTTATCAGATCTAAAATATGTTTACTTTATTTGCAACAAATTCTAAAAAACAAACACCTTCCTGTATCTGAAGGGTTGAAGGAAATATCCTATGGTGTGTGAGGAGAAGTGTGGGGAAAAATACTTACAGTGGTCTGTCCTTGTTAGTGAAGTATCAGCTGTGTGTATGCTTAACAGTGGTTGACAGAAGTCTTACATTTTAGTTTTTCCTGGGGAAACCCAGGTGATGAGCCATAAGCTAAAGAAAGCCTATAGTGGGCTGAAACACTTTCATTAAATATTTTTGCAGTCTACAGAGTGATTGAGTCATTGCTTTTGATATATTTTTTTGGGGTCTGTGCACTTTGAAAATGCTTCTTTTTACCTTGTACTGTTCACTTGTGTTTAACATATAACATTAACTCATGGATAGCGCTCAATACCCCTCACATCCTCTCCCTATCTGAAACCTGGCTCAAGGCACAAATCTCAAATAGTGAAATACTCCCACCAGGTTATAATATCTTCCGATCTGATAGACCTGTAAAAAAAGGTGGTGGCGTGGCCATCCTCTACTCAAACAACCTTAACCTCTCATCATACCCTTCCCCAATTCCTGACTTCTTCCCAGCTGAAATCATCATCCTTAACTGCCATCTGAATCCCCACAAAAAACTTACAATTGCCTCTACCTACCTTCCTCCTGGTAACAATCTGCCCATTCTTGAAAACATCCTATCCTGGTTCTCCCACAACATACCATATGAGAAACTTATCCTCGGTGATGTCAACATTGATTGGTCCAAACTCACAGCTGACTCCCCTCCAACTCTGTATCCACCTACACGGCTTCCACCAACTTATAACATCTCCCACTCACTTCCATAAAAATTCCACTTCCAGCTCCATCATAGACTGGATCCCTTACCAATTCCCCCCACCAGTACCACAGTCCCACCACCTTACCTGACTCCCTCGGTGATCATCTCCCTACCACCATCTTAAGACACTACTCCCATATTCCTAAACCCCACCTTATCAAAGACTGTCGAAAACTATCGACTTTCAGTTCATCTTAATTTAACTCCATTCTCCACAACATAGATTGGTCCATCCTAAAACACCTCCCCCTAAACGATGCTGTAAGCACTTTCAATAGCATCTTCATGAATACTCTAAACTCCTTGGCTCCCTCTAGGAAGATCAGAGTAAAATCAAACCATGCTCCCTGGCTCTCCAAAAAGACTAGGTCCCTTATGAAACAAAGAGAGTGTGCTTGGAAAACTTGGACTAAAACTAAACAACCACCTTTTCTTCAAAAATACAGGCAACTGAGGAACCTTGCAAAAAAACATACAACTAATGACAAAAAGTTATAGTATAGCTCTGCTCATCTTAACAACAAATCCCATCCTCGAAAATGTTGGTCGGCTCAAAACAACATCCTCTATCCTGGAAAGCCCTCTAATCCCTCCCCATACCCTAACTCCTCCTGTCAGGAAACAGCTACCCTCCTGAATAAACACTTTATCTCTTCCATCCAAAATCTGGTAACCTCTAAGCCAAACTCTACTTCGACACCTACCCCTCCAAGTCCCACTAACACAACTTTGTTTTCTTTTGAGCCAGTTCCCATTACTTACATCATATCTCTACTACTCAAGCTAAAACCTTGCTCTCCTTCCACTGACAATCTATCTCCAACATTCCTCAAACTTGCTGCTGACTCAATTGCCTATCCTACATCTATACTAATTAATCAATCTATTCTGGAATCAACTATCCCTACCCTTTGGAAATCTTTCTTCACTATCCCTCTTCGGAAAGGTGGAAACTCCACTGACCCCTCAAACTACCGACCCATTGCTATTCTGTCCCCACTCTCCAATATATTAGAAAAATGTATTCACTCACAACTTCTCAATCACCTCCTCACACACCACTTACTTACCCCTACCCAACATGGATTTCGTCCTCACCACAGCACCACCACTGCCCTCCTCTCCTTCACTCGTTTCATTGCAGAGGCCCTAGACAGCAATAAACTAATTTCCTATCTCTTCCTAGATCTCTCCAAAGCCTTCGATACTGTCTCTCATCCTCTACTACTATCCAAACTCGCAAATCTCCACCTATCCCCCTCCGCACTTGCCTGGTTTAATAGTTACCTATCTGGCAGGGAACAATCTGTCAAATGGCTCTCATCCTCCTCACCTTTCCTTCCCATCTCCACTGTTGTTCCCCAAGACTCCATCTTGGGACCCCTTTTGTTTAACATCTTCACAAATGATCTTTACACCTCATGCAAAGAATCCTCCCTTATTCAGTATGCCGATGATTCCACACTTATATCCATCTCAAATAACATTCCTGAACTACATTCCCTGACCCAGCAGGCCCTACTATCCACTGAACAATGGCTCTCTCACAACCTATTGATCCTAAATCCCAAAAAGACCAAACTCCTACTTTTCCTTCCCCGTTCTCTTTGTCATCACAAAACCTCCTTTTTTTATTACATCTTCTAGCAATGCAACTATCCAGCCTGACACCCACACAAAACTCCTAGGGGTCATTATCGATGATGAACTAAAGTTCAACCTACACATACTCCAATGTATAAAAAAAAACAAACCAGAAACTAGGTCTGCTATATTGGAACAAAAAATTCCTAACACCTGAAGCTAGACTTACCCTGGCCCAGACACCCCTCCTCCCCTCCCTCTTATACACCGCCCCAGTTCTTTCCAGTATCCAGGCCTCCTCTCTAAGCAAACTCCAACAGACTTACCATAAAATAGCCAGATTCATTACTAAATCCCCATACAACTCACACCACTGCATTTCTTTAAACTCTCTTCAATGGCTTGAACTTCCCCAATTTCTGCTATCTTATCAATTTCATATGCTACACTCTATAAACCCTCCTTCTGTCCATCCCTGTCTTCCTTAGTCTCCATCTACATCCCATCTCAGACCCTCCGTACTTCTAACTAACAATTACTTGATATCTACCACCCAAAAAGGTCAGTAGGCAAACTACTCTACAAACACTCCCTTGCCCATGCTTGGAACAAACTTTCCCTTGACTTGCGTTCAGTCTCCCACACCTCACACTTTAAAAATTAACTAAAAGCTTATTTTCTCAATTCCAGAACCTGCCCTTGCCATGACCCTACCTAGTCTTCCTTCCCTTTATGTACCCTAAAAAAGGACCATACTTAGTGCCTCATTACACCTCTCTCTCCAATGTGTCTACTATGCATTTGCATAATTTTATA